>NC_081180.1:212008435-212278237 GCF_029867415.1 Vicia villosa | reverse complement strand
CGCTTACATCAAAGAAATGTTGGAAACGCCGAGCAAAAGTCGATGATGGTTCATTATAATCATTAAGCAAGGTAGTCACTATCTTTCAGGAAAAAAAAGTATCACAAAAGAAAATCGACGAAAAGCCTGCTAAGTCAAAATCAAAAATGACTTAGGCAAAAATTAAGGCATCCCGCTGACTGTAAGTTCAAAATAAATAGTTCAGGCAAAAGTTAGGGATATCAAAAGAAGGAAAAAAGAAGAGATAAGTCAATAAATTCTTGAACCACAAAATGTTGTGACTATCAAAAGGAAGAAGTGACTGGCATCTCCAAGTTTTCTTGGCTTGTGAACTATCATCATTACAACAGGTAAAATTCCAAAAGTCTCTTGGAACCTGAATGCATATTTTGAATTAACTGGGTTTAGGAATGAAGATCATCACGGAGATGGGGTGGGTTACAAAAATTTTGAGCCTTATACCTTTTATTTTTTTAAACCGTGAATCTGACCACGTTACAACCTTCAAAAGCCCTAATTGAAGCAAGGTTTATTTTGAAAGCATACTACAACAAGGTTGCGTAAGCTGACTCCCAAGAGATTTACCAATCATTTATGTTGATACCATATCTTTGCTTTATCTTTCACGTTGATTGTCTTAACCTTTATGTTTTAACCAGTGATTCCATTTTCTTTACAAAGTGATTTTGATTTCAAAAATATGTTTTGAGCATTGCATTAAAATTACCATTCTTGAATGAACACTTTATTTGAAAGTAAGTACTTATCTTTCGGGAAGTTCAAACAGTCGAGAAACTTGATCAGTGATCCTATCAGGGGCACGTTCCTTCAAGATCCTGTTGTTCAGATGTTTAATCAAGATTTGTTGATCAGAATATCCTCTTCAAGATGTATACTATGGAAAGTCTTCCCAACATTCATTTCAAGAGTTGAATCCGTGATCAGTTCATCCCCAACATAGTTCAACTGAAGCCATGATCAGTTAACTTGCAACAATTACTCAATCAGGGGCAATCTTCTTCAGCAATACTCAAGCCTAGTTTATCAGTTATTCTCAAAGGATCATTTGTTTGATACAGTTATCAGTGTGACAAGAAGTTTGTTCATGCATCTTCTTTCCAAGCGGATTTTTTTTAGAGTTCCTGTGTTGAGGAATCAAAGCTCCAATCTTGCCTCACAAAAGAGTCAATCCCAGTCGTCATGAATAACTACATTGCATTGAGCATTCATCATGCATAGAAAACTTTAACATCATGCATAAAAACAAAATCATGCTCATTTACATTCTTCTAAGGTCCTGTTGTTGTCAACATCTTACCTTGAGATCAAAGTCCAACTTACTTGGCACCTACCCAAACAAATTTATCCTTTTGATTCGTTTTGTCTGTATCTATCTGATATTCTTCATGATATGTCTTGTTTGTTCTGACAATTTTTCAGAACTTTGTCACCTGTTATTCAAAGCTTCTATGGATGTCCCAATTCCCAATAAAGTGTTATTACCTCATTCAATGTCACTCTTGAATGTCTCTGAGTTCAATCATGTTTTATCTTGATTGTCGTTTGATGCTGCTGCATTCATGGTTTATCTTAAAACGCTTTTGATATTTTCTTCTTAAAGTTCAAATCATGTTTTACCATGATTGACCTTGGTGTTCTCTAATCATGTTTTACCTTGATTGTCACTTGGTATTCTCTAATCATGTTTTACCTTGATTGTCATTTGGTATTTTTCAATCATGTTTTACCTTGATTGTCATTTGATGTTATCCAATCATGTTTTACCTTGATTATCCCTTAATGACATCCAATCATGTTTTACCTTGATGGATCTGTGACGATTATCTAATCATGTTTTACCTTGATTGTCCGTTGATGATTATCCAATCATGTTTTACCTTGATTATCCTTAATGACATCCAATCATGTTTTACCTTGATGGACCTGTGATCATGTTTTACCTTGATTGTCCGTTGATGATTACCCAATCATGTTTTACCTTGATTGTCATTCGATGTTACCCAATCATGTTTTACCTTGATTGTCATTTGATGTTGTCCAATCATGTTTTACCTTGATATTCATTTTATGTAGCCACATTCATGTATGCCTCAGATATTCTCTTCTCAAAGTTCAATCATGTTTTATCTTGAAAGCTTTTGTCAACTGTTTCTTTCTTGTGTGAAGTCTGATTCTATTCCTGGATGACTTATACCTTTTCCCCAACGGAGTCTGTTTACTTCTCCCCTTTGGTGTCCTGTTTCCATCTCGGTGAAATCATATGCATTCATAATCATAAGCATTACATTGCATCTCAGGTTCAAAAATTGTGTTTTTATATATATTTAAGTCTCTTCAATCACGTCGAAACGAAGATTTACAATCTTCACATCTCCGGATAGAAGAAACTTAAATAGGGGCATCTGTTGCACCCCAATTTTTGACCCGCATTTTATGTATCCATTCCCATTATATATATATAAAAAAATCAATCAAAAATATGTGTTTATGTTCATTTATACTCCTTGTTCAATTTTTATAATTAAATAGTATTTTTAATTCATTTCTACTAAGCTCTCAGAATTTATAATTTTAATTTCAAATTCAATTTAAATTTAAGTTGAATTTTCAATTAAAATTAATAAATCATTTTGTTCTATTATTACTTTTTTCTCTTTGTATTTTTTGTTTGTTTTTAGGTGTGATCAATTAAAAAAGAAGCCCAAATCAAAATTGAGGGCCCAGGTCACCCAATACCATATTTGATCCAAGATTCCAAGTTAAGATTTTTTTTGAAGAAAATTCAAGCCAAGAGAATTGTTGAGTTGGGTCCACAAAAAGGCTCACACGGTTTATGCTTCAGTTCACAGCAAAGCAAAAATTTCAACATCTGACGTAAATTCACATCCAAATTTCATCAAAATTTCAATTCAAAATTCCAGAAAATATTACAATCAATCTCAACCATTGATACAAAATACACCAAATAATCAAGGGTGGAGTTTCGTTTAGAGTTTCACAATTGAAGTTGACGAAAAAACTCAGCTCACAAAAAATATCCTCACCGCCTCTCACGCTTTCATCACCATATTACCAGTTCATCATTCTTCATGGATTTTGTGCTTTCCAGGAATATTATCATGATCTAACAATTCTTATCCTCTTATCCTCACTCAAATCTCTATTCTACCCTCACTCTTGATCTCCTATAAATACAGTGTCTCAGCTACCAAAAAGAGGAGGAAGAAATGCACTAAAACTCTATCAAAATCACTCCAGAATCTTCCTCTAGAAAATACCCCTTCAAACCTTCAATCACCTCATCAATTTCACCTTCCTCAAATTCAGCAGCTGTAACAACATCAATTCATAGAAAATTTCAGAATTTACAGCAACCATTTGCAAAGCAAAATTCAGAGTGCAACAGTTTGAAGCACAACAGCAATAACGGTTCGCGGTTAATTCAAACAACAACAATTTTCCAGAAGCAGTAGCGATACGTACCTCAGCAAATGAATCGGTGAAATCCTCCTCGCCGTAGGTAAGTCGTTTACATCCTCATGCTCAAATATTACTGTTTAATCATTGCTACAAATATTCTGTTCTTGTACATCATCTGAAAAACCGAAAATACAGAGAACATAAACATTTGTTGCTATGTCATAAACAAAGAAAACGAATTTGATTATTGAGGTGGTATGAGTTCTAAACCCAGCAACATGAAGAGAAACAACAATCAGTAAGAATCATACCTCCCTTTTGCCAAAACGATGAAGTCTTGATGGGCTTCGAAAAAAAGAGCTGTTGTCGATGTTACTGTTCACGGCAAGAGAAAGACGGAGGTTGTTACCGTTGATTGTTCACCGTGAGAAGAGTGAACCATGAGCATCCTTGTTTGTTTAACCGAGAGAGAAAACGAGTAAGAGAAAGGGAGAGAGCGAGTTGCTGTTGTTGTTTGTTGTTCTTCAAGCGAGAGATAACAGAGACCGTGAGAGTGAGAGCGAGAGACTCTGAGAAGAGGAAGTTTCATCTTGCAGTTTTTCTGTGTTTTGCAGAGAAAAAGAAAAAGAACTCGTAAAAACGAGTGAGAAAGATGAATAGAGGCGTTGCCTCTCTTTTGGTGTTTTAGGGTTTTTTTTTAGAACCCAGCTCTTATGCTAAGAAAAGCCGGATCCGGGTTCCATCTGACCCGGTCTGGCCCAATTCTTTTTTATTGTCTTTCGGCTTTAATTTAATTGGGCGGCACCCTCTTTCAGATTTTAAACCCCCTGGCCCATTCAATTAATTTTTCTTTTACTAATTTTCCTTTAACTTTTTCTATAAATATTATTTATGAGATTAAGTGTTTTAATTTTAAACATAGGATTTTAATTTTCTTTTCTAATCCTTACTAAAAATGACAAAAAATATGTTTTTAAGATTAAAAGTTTTCTTTTAATATTTTCATATGTTTATAAGTGTGTTTTTTTTAATTCTTGTTAAAACAACAAAAAAAATATATTAGATGCATATTTAAGTTTGTGTTTCTAATTATTTTATCTTTTCATGAAAAAATCACAAAAAAGAATGAATTAAGTTTAATTTGTTTTATATTTATTTTTGTATATTATTTGATATCATTTCTTATCTTTTTTCCTTTGTCCCGAATCAGAATAAAAGATCAAATATGGCAAAGATTGTATGCAGTTGATTTAAGACTTTTGGAAATTTATCGTGTAGTTGCTATGATTCTATCAAGCTTCTGATAAATTTTCATTAACTTTAAATCCGAGATCATCATTCACTCACCATCGATCTTCACTAACATCGTGGATATACTTGACTAGCTTCAAGATGATTCACGTGCTAACATACTAACAATTGACTTTAATTTCCGCATTTTATTATATTGTTATTTATATTTTTTGCTTTATGCTTTATTTTATTATTTATTATTTATGTTTCTGTTATTTTTTCTTTGTCCATTTGGACATATTATTTATATTTCTGCTATTTTTTCTTTGTCCATTTGGACATATTATTTATATTTCTGCTATTTTTTCTTTGTCCATTTGGACATATTATTTATATTTCTGCTATTTTTTCTTTGTCCATTTGGACATATTATTTATATTTCTGTTATTTTTTCTTTGTCCACTTGGACATATTATTTATATTTCTGTCATTTTTTTCTTTGTCCATTTGGACATATTATTTATATTTCTGCTATTTTTTCTTTGTCCATTTGGACATATTATTTATGTTTCCGCTATTTTTTCTTTGTCCATTTGGACATATTATTTATGTTTCCGCTATTTTTTCTTTGTCCATTTGGACATATTATTTATGTTTCTGTTATTTTTTCTTTGTCCATTTGGACGTATTATTTATGTTTATGCTATTTTTTCTTTGTCCAATTGGACGTATTATTTATGTTTCTGTTATTTTCTCTTTGTCCATTTGGACATATTATTTATATTTCTGCTATTTTCTATTTGTCTATTTTGCTAACGTACAGGAAAGATCTTATAAATTAAGAGTAAGTAACTCCTAATTGCTTGCTCAAACACTTCCATTTTCAAGCAACGTATTTTCAAAACTTCTCATCTATTTTCAAAACTTTCATCTGGTATTTGAAGGGCATTATTCCCGGTGAAACTCTTCAGAGACCTATGTGACCTATTGTCCATCTTCACTTCTTCTATTTTCAAATCAACAAAGCATTTAAAAAAGTGAGCTAAGCAATTAAGAGCCCATGGATAACCATGGATACAAAGGGTGCTTAAAACCTTCCCTTTGTATAACCAACCCCCCGAACCCAAAATCTGTCAAAAGGTCTTTCCTGTTCTTTTATGCCTTTCCTTTTTTGGATAAAATAAAAGTCGGTGGCGACTCTTGCAAAAAATAAAAAATAAAAAAAAATAAAAATAAAAAAGAGAGCAAGGAGTCAGTTCGCAAAAACCGAGTTTACACGAGGCCGGTCAAAACTTTATGTGCTGATGCATTCGAGAGACATGATATGTAGATCATTCTCCGAAAGCAATACCGCACGAAAAGAAAATAGGTAACGATCTAGTCTTTACTAAGAATCCATAAGAATTCTCAAATTATTAAGACTTTCATCGATCAAAAGAAAAAAAAGGAGAAGAAGAAGATAAAATGCATAAAGTAAAATCAACTCACACTATCATTAATATCATTCATCTAATATTATGGATTTGGTCCTTTCAAACCTATCAACATCCTAGATCCAATGATATTAGTCAAGTGGAGGAAGTAGGAAGCCAAAACAAGCATAAAAAAGGCAAAAAACCACATTCTGCCAGCAGGAAATCGATTTACCTCTGTAGGAAATCGATTTCCTGAGTGCAAAGTTCAAATTTTGAAAAAAAATAAGGTGGAAATCAATTTCCTACAGAGGGAAATCGATTTCCTGCACGCAGCATTCAAAAAATCAGCATTAGGAGGCATAAAACTTGACTTAAGCAAACATACAAACACCTTATGATCACACATCAATTGGAGCACGAATTTTCCATCAATTCACCATCAAATAGGACCAATATAGCATCAAAGATGCATCACACACAAGCACAAAAGAATCGCATTATGATGGATGAATAAAGATGAAGAAAATTACCAAATCTTGAACAAAACTTAGATCTACTTCAAGAATCACCAACACAAATCTTGATCTCTCAACAATTGAAGAAAAAAAGAGTGAAATGGATGGTGGTTTAGCTCAAAGTTTGTGAGGTTCAAGATGTGACTCACAAACTTTATGAAAGAAAAAGAGCTTTGGTGAATTTGGTAAGGATGAGGAGAGAAATTGCAAGGGGTTTTTTGGCTCTCAAAGCTTGAGAAATGAATTTGCAAGAACTTTTTTGGCTATCAAAGCTTGAGAAATGAGGGAGTAGAGACCTCTATTTATAGGATGGGAGCAAGAGTAGTGGCAATTTGGTCTTTTTGCATTTTGTAATTAGCTTGTGTTTAATTGGTGTTTAAATGGTATTTAAATGGTAAAAATGGTAAAATGGGGTTAAAAAAGGTTTAATGAAGGGAATTAATTTTGGTGAGGTGGAAAATTGGTAAAATGACAAAAATGATCAAAGAAAATTGGTGCCAAAATGATGTCATGCTTCCCTCCTTATATTTTTTTGAATTTCGCCCCAGGGAAATCGATTTCCCTCATGGGTAAATCGATTTCCATAGTGAAATCTTCAAAAATCTGTTTTCTTGCACTGTTTTGATTTCTGCCCGATCTTTTACTTGTAAAATATAAACAAAAGAGACAAAATACATATTTTTGGATTTTGGTTAGTATAAAACAAATAAAAAGCTAAAAGTGCTTGATGATTCCCCTCAAAGGAAAAATGATACCTCAAGATTGCGATCTTGATTGATGATTGAAATGCAAATGATGTATGATCTTAGGGTCAAAAATTGGGGTATGACAGCCATCTACTACCTGAGCAAGAAATTCACTGACTATGAATCCCGCTACTCCATGCTCGAGAAAACCTGTTGTGCTCTGGCCTGGGCTGCCAAGCGTCTCCGCCAATACATGATTCGACATACTACTTGTTTGATCTCCCATATGGATCCAATCAAGTACATCTTTGAGAAGCCTGCCTTAACCGGGAGAATTGCTCGTTGGCAGATGCTGTTATCAGAATACGACATCGAGTATCACGCTCAGAAAGTCGTGAAAGGGAGCATCCTAGCTGAGCACCTTGCTTACCATCCGCTCAATGTTCATGAATCAACCAGTTTTGACTTTCCGGACGAGGACGTCATGTACCTCAAGATGAAAGATTACGACGAGCCACTACCAGACGAAGGACCTGAGATAGGATCCTAGTGGGGCTTGATCTTTGACGGAGCCGTCAACGCTTATGGACGAGGAATTGGGGCAATCATTGTTACCCCTCGAGGTACCTGTCATACCCCAAAATTTGCCCATACATTTTTTTCCATCCCAATATAAATCAGTACATAAAGCTCCTAGACATACTCTCCTATACAAGGCTCTGAACTAGGGTTTGGTTCACTCAAAAGAAAAATTACTGAATCAATGGCTCAAGGTGGTTCCATAGGGTCACAAACATCCCGAAGAATCTCCATGCAAGGTTTCAAGCCAATCAGGGCAAGTTGAGTCCCTCAAACCTTGATTAAGTCAATAGTCGACTCTCAAGGGCAAAATGGTCATTTCAAGTCAATATATAGTCAAAACTCAAGATATTTGGTCAACAACATCCTCATAACCCTAAAATCATCATTTGATCAAGGGTTGATCATGATGATGCAAGGAAAGATCAGAGAAGTCAAAAGTCAAGAGTTACTATTTTGGGCATGAACTAAAAAAGTCAACCAAACTTTGAAAATTCACCAAATATTCATACTTCATCAGAAAAATTCCCACTAAATCTCATTGTAAAGGGGATTCATTCCTTTATCCAAGGGTCCAAGAATCAAAGCTCATAGGTCAATGGTTTAAGAGATATGGCTTCATACATTATAGGTCCTTTTCAAAAGCCAACCAAAAGACACCTTTTTCAAAAGCTCATAAAATGAGAATGAAAAATGATTTTGATATGAGACCAAATATACTGGTTAGAGGACTCACTAAGGTTTCTAAAAAATCTTAGAACAATTCCATACCTCAAAAAATGAGAGAGATAGGCCTTGTCAAAGTTGGACCATTTTGGAGGGGAAAATGTGAAAAAATTGAACTATTCTTGCAAATGGGCCCAAGAGATTTTGATTCAATCCTCATCCATGAGTTATCCAAAGCCCAAGATCTCTCTTCCCACAAAATTATTTGATTTATGTGATTTATTTTGATTTCTATTCTAATTAAAAAGAATTAAAATCATATAAATTAGAAAAATCAAATATTTTACAAAAGATATAATTCCAATCATCATTAATCATCAAATATATTCCAAATGCAATCAAATTTCGTGCATTAGATGATTGAGATAATGGAATCAAATTTTGGACATTTTTAGAAAGACCTCATGGCATATTTCAATCAAATTTCTTAAAACTCAATTTCAAGATTTACCAAGATCTCTTTTAGTTTTGTTGACCTAAAAAACACCTCTATAAGTAGACAAACCCTTCAGAAGCAAGGGTGGACGTGGTTGCAACCTCAAAGAGCCCTAATTCGAGTTCAAAAATCTCAAGAAAAGTGAGATTCGGTTTTGGAGTTTGAAGCCAATTCAGAGGTTCCAAAGCATTGCAATACATTCTTTGAAGGTAACTGGAGGTGTTTGGATCATTGCACGCTATCGTTACTCTCAGAATCGACCTCTAAAAGCCACGGTTTGCATCATTCAAAACTTACTCGATTAGCATTGTTCATGCATTATCATCAGATTTAAACCCTATATTTATGTTTTATATTACGTAATGATCGATTCTGGATAATTATGCACGTTATTATGGCGTTATGAACATAGTGCCATGTTAGGGTTTTGTGCTCCGATTTGGGGCTTTCTAGTGCAGGTAAAATTGGAATAAGTTGACACCATAGCCAAATTCGCAAGAATCATACGAATCTATTGGTGGTGGTGCGCCAAATTTTTGTGTGTATTTGGTTCTGTTCGCTATTTTCAGTTTTAGCACGCAGGTTTTTTATAGCGCTTCCAAACAAAGAGCGCTGTAAAAAGATAGGTTGCAGGTTGGCATGATGAAGAAGACGATTGCGTGGCAGTTTCCTATTGGAAGCCCTGGGCGCGCGTTTTTAAATTGGAACGAAGGGATCACGTGTATCATGCCACACGCGCTACCATGGTCCATCATCATCTCTGCCACTCATCCAATCTCCAGATTCATCCTACGCTTCCAGACGCGAGGACTCACCAAACACCACCATACATGCGCATCACCAGATCACGCGCTAAGTTTTCTATTTTTTTTTATTTTTTAATTATATATTATCTATTTATATATATATATATATATATATATATTTGTTTTTTTCTCTTCCTTTTTATTCAAGTTATTTTTCATATATATAATAAAAACTTTTACATTTTTTTTCTAAACCCTTTTTATTTAATATCTAATAATTATTTTTATTTTCTTTTAATATTCTTTTTTTATTTATTTTTTTTTTAATTCTAAATCATATTTATTTAATTTAATTAATCATGTTAAAATTATTCAAAAAATCATAATTATTTCACTTAAACTCCAGAAAATTTCATAAATACAATTTTACTCTCGATTTAATTTTTTTGAACCTGACTTAATTAATTAGGTCGCGAGACCAATAATTAATTAAATCAATTATTCAACATTATAGCTCATTTGAATCCCAACAAGGATTGATAATACACTAACGACTTCTTTTCCTGTGCATTTTCAGGGTTAGCAATATGATTAATTTCGTACAAGCGCCCTCAACAAACCTCAAAGATAAGTGTTCTATTCTATTTAATTTTAATTATACTTAAATTAATTTACTTTTAGGGTTTGCTTTGCCTTCACCTATTTTCTGCCTTGTTTCAGGGTCAATCCTAAAGGCGCCTAATAACCATATCAGATCAAATTCGAATCGAAGCTAAGTATTCCCTATTTATTCATTATTAATTTATTTTTCTTTCATTTTATTTACGTTAACCCAGATTATCTTCGAATTAATAATACACTCACGCCTTATCCGTTTCCTTGTCTGTTCTAATGATTAGAGTCAATGTTTCTGACAAACCCGTGCCCTCAACCCTATCGGGAAAACACCAAAGCTAAGTGCATCCTCTCTGTTTTACCTTTAATTCATTATTTTATTTTTCTTAATTAACGAAGTCTGCCCTCGAGCCGATTATGCACTCACCTTCAATTTTCTGTTTCTTCTTTCTTGTCAGGTTTATCTATTGCCAAAGCTACGTCATTGGTAACCCTAAACCTCATTTTATTTTATGCCTTTTATTATTATTACTTGTGTCAAACCCCATCGGGGATCCGCTGGTTTCAATTCCCCTCTCCTCCGCTGGTTACAATTTCCCTTCCCCATTATTATTGTTATATTGTTGTGTGGTTAGTAATTTAGGGAGTGCAACTCGTTAATTGAATTAGAATAACTAATTAAAAGATAGATATCTGAATATAATCACGTGAATGTTGCACACACGCACCCTTTTGGGGTAACCTCTCTGTTGCCTGTTGCCTTGTTGCCTGTTGCCTTTGTGTTTTTGCAGAATAAGCCACGTCCCTCGAATTCGAGGATACCTCAGCCATGCTGCCTCGAATACTAAAGGTCATACGACCCTAAATGATGCTGCCTTCGATACACAATATGACCTCGACCCTCGGAAGTTCCCTACGGAAAAAGGCTGAGGTATCTTCTGGCTGCCTACGAAAATGGCTTATTCTGATCCTTGCCTTAGACTACCTGCCCTTCTATGGCATGGGATAGTCTTATGGCGAAGGATGCTTCGATGACCCTCCAACCTCCAAACGAAAGGCTTCCTGCCCTCTTATGGCAAGGATAGACCCTTTCATTCTGAAAGGCAAAAAGAGACCTATTATCTGAGTTTAAGGTAATTGCCCCTAATTGCCTTGCAATGCTCAAACCTTTTTATTATATTCTTTCTCATAATTTTTCAAAAGGGCAACGCTTATTCACAAGCTAAAGTCCCTATCTCTTTCATCTACATTTTCTAAACAAACGAGCAAGCAAAGCAATTAAGAGCCCATGGAAAACCATGGATGCAAAGGGTGCCTTACACCTTCCCTTTGCATAAATTACCCCCCGAACTTAGATTTCTTTTAAAAGGTTTTTTTCTGTTTCTTTTTGCCTTTCCGAATCTGTTTGGATAAAATAAAAGTCGGTGGCGACTCATGCTTAACCGCGACATTTCGATCGATAAAAGTCAGTTCACCGTATTACAGAACTGGCGACTCTGCTGGGGATTTTTCGATTAAGAGGGGTTACCTTAAAAGTTTAGGATTCACTTAAATGTTTTCTATTGTTTGTTTTGCTTGCTTTACTTTTGCAGGGCTGTTTTGGGTATTCTGTTGTGTGAAAGATCCTAACCCGGATCTGAGTACCTTAGGTATGTGGCATGAGATCAGGGAGACTGTACGACATGTATCGTTATGGTTGAACTGGTGGCCACCGTTAGTGTGACACTTTGGTTTGTCCTGATGGCCCTTGAATTTGATCAAGGAGACATTTGGCTACCGCGTGGTGTCATGAGCACTAATTCGCCCTTAGAACCTTAGTCGAACTTGACTTTGGCCTATAAGAAGTAGCGAGATGGCTGACTTTGGATTCCTGACTAAAGCCGGTTGATACTCGATGCTACACTCATTGAGATTAGACTCAAGGGATGTTTTTGGCTGGCCGATTGTGCGCTATGTTGAGACAATGCCCACGAGAAAGATCAAGGATATGAGCACCATAGAACCTGGTTACTTTTAAGACAGGTTGAACCCACTAAACGAAAGGAGGGAGGGTACATACCTTTGAACATCATGCAAGCCTACCCTTAAGGCAATTGTGTGACTTGCGTGACTTGTGTGACTTGTTTGTGTTTACTACTAACCCTCATTTCCTCGCAGGTTTTGTTGAAAGGACTTGTCTGTCCTTACCATCTCGCATTAAGTCTAACAAATTACATTCGCATAACATTCATGACATCATGACATCATAAACATAACATGATTTGACCCTTTCAAGGATCTTAGGGGTTTAGGGCGCACAATTTCAGGTACCTCTATCAAAGGTTGATTCCCCAATCAAGGGGCAAGAGGATTTATTTTCCTCTGGCCACATACCTTCCAATTCAAAGACACAGTACCAATCGAGGGGCAAGAGGATTTATTTTCCTCTAGCCATGCATTTTCAAATTCAAAAAGTATCCCGAATCAGAGGCGATGACCCACTCGATATGGTGAGCTTGATTCTCAAAGAAGGACGTTCGAAGACAAAATTTAGAATCCTTCAAACAAAGACGTGACCAACTCATTTTCTAATGTTGCTAACTAGATTCCTAAAGATCCTTGAAAACATTTCATTTGCATTCATAACATCGCATAACAGGTTTCCTATGATGGATTTCTCATCCTTCCTCGCTGTTTATTTCAGCATCATGAATCTCGAACAATCAGTTAAGGATCTCCAAGCTCAAAACACTGAGTTCCAAGCCTTGATTTTGAATTTGTCCAAGGGGCAAGATGAGCTGAAATCCCTTCTGACTAAGAAGGAAAAGAAGACCAAGAAACATAAAGGTGTTCTCAATATGGGAAGAAGGTTCAAAGGCCCTCTCAAAAAGGTTGAAGAAGCTGAAGCTCCCAAAGAGGGTAAGAAGACTCGAGGGAAAAAGCTTAGACCAATCTTGCAACTCAGGGATGCTGAAACCTCTGAAGACAGTGATGAGGATGAGCAAGATGATGCTAGTATCAAAACCGATGCAAAAAGTAACCACGACTCTGCCGAACTCTCTGAAGAAGAAGAAGACTATGACCATGAAGGCGAACATCCCGATGACAAATACAAGATGTTAGAAGAGCGTCTGAGAAGTGTGGAAATTCAGAAGGTACCTGGGCTGGATTTTGAAGAGCTTGGACTTGTGCCTGGGGTCGTTATTCCTCCAAAATTCAAAACTCCCGCCTTTGCTAAGTATGATGGAGTCTCTTGTCCTAAACTACACTTGAGGTCTTATGTAAGGAAGATTCAACCTCACACTGCTGATAAGAGGCTCTGGATCCATTTCTTTCAAGAAAGCTTATCTGGAACTCAACTCGAATGGTACTATCAACTGGAAAGTACCAACATCCATACTTGGGAAGATTTAGTTGTTGCCTTCTATAAGCAATACCAATATAATTCCGATCTCGCACCAACTCGCATGCAACTACAAAGCATGTCTATGGGACCTAAAGAAAGTTTCAAAGAGTACGCACAAAAGTGGAGAGATCTAGCTGGAAGAGTCCGACCTTCTTTGAATGACAGAGAGTTGGTGGACATATTCATGGGCACGCTAACTGGGCCGTTCTATAGTCACTTACTGGGTAGCTCCTCATCTGGCTTTACTGACCTCATACTGACTGGGGAACGTGTCGAGAGTGGCATTCGAAGTGGTAAGATTCAAATAGCGACATCCTCAGGTACTACAAAGAAGCATTTCAATGAGAGGGAAGATTCCAATGCTGTGTATGGGCAGAAAAGGATAAACCATGATCAATCTATTGGGGCAGTTCTGAGCTCCACACCGGCGCCTCAACAAGGTCGTCAAGACAAACAAGTTACACCCAGACGTCAATTCACAAAGATCAATATGTCACTAGCTCAAGCACTACAACACTTGTTGAAGTTAAAATTGATCACTCTAAAGGATCCCCCTAAGAATCCTAGTACTTCTGCTCGAAGCTATAATCCCAATATGAGGTGTGCATACCACTCTGATAGTCCTGGTCATGATACGAATAGCTGCTGGACATTAAGGAACAAAATCCAAGATATGATCGATGCTGGAGAGGTCGAGTTTGATTCTCCTGATACTCCTAATGTAGCTGCTAATAATGTGGATGGCTAGAAGGATAAACTTTTAATCATTAGTTTTACTTTCGTTTGCAAATTCCTATTCTGTTTGTGTAAACATTTGAATTATGATAGACATTATCTATTTTTAATAATCATCATCAGTGCATTGCATATGTTTGTCTTGAATAATTTATTTCGTTATCACTCATTTTAAAGTTATGTCTTTACTTTACATATGTTTTTATGATACTCAACTCCTGCTAAAACTGTAAGCCTTTTGAGGGAGGATGACGAAAACGATACCGCAGCCTCATACAGTATGCTGTTGAGCAGACTATGCTGACGATGTACATGCATTATTTCAATTCCTAAACAGTGGAGATATAAGGATGTTAATCCCTCGTCAACCCTTTTGAGCCTAAGGAGTAGAAGTTTTCTTTCTCGCACAATTTAAAATCCTTGATCATAACCTGGGGCAGGGTAGTTCTCAGTTTAATTTGGCTGTGCATTCTATTTCAAGAAAATCGTTCATTACGCCTTTCAACAAAGGGTTCAATCACAAGCGATCATCCGTACACATCAAAGAAATGTTGGAGATGTCAAAAGCCAATGATGGTTCATCAATCGTCAAGCGAGGCAGTCAATATCTTTCAAAAAAGGAAAAAAAGTGAAAAAACATATATACAAAGAAAAGCCTGCTAAGTCAAAAATCAAAAAGAAGACTTAGGCAAAAATCAAGGCGTCCCGCTGACTGTAAGTTCAAAAGAGACAGTTCAGGCAAAAGTTAGGGATATCAAAAAATGAAAGAAGAGAAGTTAATAAATTCCTAAACAACACAATGTTGTGACTACTAAAAGGAAGAAGTGACTGCCATCTCAAAAGTTCTCTTTGCTTGTGAACCATCATCATTATCAAAGGTGCAAATCCAAAAGTCTCTTGGAACCTGAATGCATAAGTCGAATTAACTGAGCTTAGGACTGAAGATCATCACGAAGAGGGGTGGGTACAATAAAAATTTGAGCCTTTATCCTTTGTTTCTTAAACCGTGAACCAAGCCACGTTACAACCCTTGAAAGTCCTAATTGAAGTATGGTTAGTTCGAAAGCATACTGTCACCAAAAGGGTATCCTGACTCCTTAAGGTTTACCAAAAATGCTGAGTTGATATTTCATTTTTACAAACATCACGTTGTTACAAATATCATGTTTTTACAAGTATTGCGCTTTTTACATTTCCTGTTTTAAAGGTTTTTCAAAAACTCAAGACAAACGTATGCATTGCATCTCATGAATTCATTATTAAACATATTCTGCTACATAATTTCAAATGTTAGCATCAGAAAGAACTTGCACATGGTATAACTAATGACTGAAAGCTATCCCGACAGACAAGATTATTCCGAGAAACAATATCTCCTATGTATACAAGGGGCATGACACGCTTTGCCCAATCAATCTGGGACAATCAGGTCAAGATTCAAAGAATCTCTCAAATACCAAACAATCGAAAGGCATACATCCCAAGTAGGTTTCAAACTATTGCCCAATCAATCTGGGGCAATCAAGTCAAGATTCCGAGAATCTCTCAGAAGCAAAAACAGTCAGGGGCATCGTCCTAAGTTTATGATTACTAGGGGCATGTCGCCCATAGTGCATATCTCATAAAGTCCTCGCGAGGCGAATCTTTCCAAAGTTCCTGCTAACTGGGGCAAATCTATGCAAGTCCAAATTCAACATCTTGATCAATACTCAGTGGCGTGTCCTGAATCAAGTAGTAAGTTACTATGATACTGGGGGCAACTTTCAAGACACCCATGTCTCCCCACAGAGCCAGGTTCACAAAACCACCTCCCCGCAGAGTAATCAATAAGAAGACATCTTCAAACATATTTGTCTCAACAAAGACATGACTCCCCAATAGAGTTGACATCTTCAACACTACCGGTTCTCCAACACTTTTCTCTTCTCCAACATGGTTTACTAATATCTTTTATTCTCAATCAGGGTACATCAAGTTACTGGTCATCCCCAAGCAAAATCATAAATCCTCAGCTGAGCATCTTCAAAAAAAAAGCATATATCAAAATCACAATGATGCAGAGATTTATTTTCTCAATCAAGGACAAATCATATTCTGACATCATATATCATAAACATGTTCATACATTACATACATTATCTCATATACAAGTTTCTCATTTATTTTGAGAAACTCATAGCACATGCATCATAACATTGCATAAAGACTAACTCTACTTTTTCAGGACATAAGTACAAGCAGATAAACAATATCTACGATCTAATTCAGTTACTATGAATGGTACTGACACGATCATCTCTCCAATACCTAATTTGGCCACCACGAATGGTGTTGACACAATCAAAGAAAGAAACAAACTTAATCACAACACGCAAATCACGACAACTGAGTCAAGATAAAGGAATCAAGACAACTGAGTCACGATGATGGAATCACGACAACTGAGTCACGATAAAGGAATCACGACAACTGAGTCACGATAAAGGAATCACGACAACTGAGTCAAGATAAAGGAATCAAGACAACTGAGTCACGATGATAGAATCACGACAACTAAGTCACGATGATGGAATCACGACAACTGAGTCACGATAAAGGAATCAAGACAACTGAGTCACGATAAAGGAATCACGACAACTGAGTCACGATAAAGGAATCACGACAACTGAGTCAAGATAAAGGAATCAAGACAACTGAGTCACGATGATGGAATCACGACAACTGAGTCACGATAAAGGAATCACGACAACTGAGTCACGATAAAGGAATCACGACAACTGAGTCAAGATAAAGGAATCAAGACAACTGAGTCACGATGATAGAATCACGACAACTAAGTCACGATAAAGGAATCACGACAACTGAGTCACGATAAAGGAATCACGACAACTGAGTCAAGATAAAGGAATCAAGACAACTGAGTCACGATGATGGAATCACGACAACTGAGTCACGATAAAGGAATCACGACAACTGAGTCACGATAAAGGAATCACGACAACTGAGTCACGATAAAGGAATCAAGACAACTGAGTCACGATAAAGGAATCACGACAACTGAGTCACGATAAAGGAATCACGACAACTGAGTCAAGATAAAGGAATCAAGACAACTGAGTCACGATGATGGAATCACGACAACTGAGTCACGATAATGGAATCACGACAACTGAGTCACGATAAAGGAATCACGACAACTGAGTCAAGATAAAGGAATCAAGACAACTGAGTCACGATGATGGAATCACGACAACTGAGTCACGATAAAGGAATCACGACAACTGAGTCAAGATAAAGGAATCAAGACAACTGAGTCACGATGATAGAATCACGACAACTAAGTCACGATAAAGGAATCACGACAACTGAGTCACGATGAAGGAATCACGACAACCGAGTCACGATAAAGGAATCACGACAACCGAGTCACGATAAAGGAATCACGACAACTGAGTCACGATGATGGAATCACCACAACGAAGTCACGACAATGGAGTCATAACGATTAAGTCACATGTCTAATCCTGGTATTCAGTACAGAAACAATCATGACAATAGAGTCACTACAATTAATTCACTTCACACTATCCAGATGGCATCTTTAAGCCCATCTCCGACAAAAGTCCCTACTTTAGCTAGGGCAAATTTCTTGGTATTCTAGTGTTCAATCATCTTCCACCTTCAGATACCGACTGGCACACAAACCACTCACTCTTCAGGTTTAAGATAATTGAACAGGGGCAGCTGTCATACCCCAAAATTTGCCCATACATTTTTTTCCATCCCAATATAAATCAGTACATAAAGCTCCTAGACATACTCTCCTATACAAGGCTCTGAACTAGGGTTTGGTTCACTCAAAAGAAAAATTACTGAATCAATGGCTCAAGGTGGTTCCATAGGGTCACAAACATCCCGAAGAATCTCCATGCAAGGTTTCAAGCCAATCAGGGCAAGTTGAGTCCCTCAAACCTTGATTAAGTCAATAGTCGACTCTCAAGGGCAAAATGGTCATTTCAAGTCAATATATAGTCAAAACTCAAGATATTTGGTCAACAACATCCTCATAACCCTAAAATCATCATTTGATCAAGGGTTGATCATGATGATGCAAGGAAAGATCAGAGAAGTCAAAAGTCAAGAGTTACTATTTTGGGCATGAACTAAAAAAGTCAACCAAACTTTGAAAATTCACCAAATATTCATACTTCATCAGAAAAATTCCCACTAAATCTCATTGTAAAGGGGATTCATTCCTTTATCCAAGGGTCCAAGAATCAAAGCTCATAGGTCAATGGTTTAAGAGATATGGCTTCATACATTATAGGTCCTTTTCAAAAGCCAACCAAAAGACACCTTTTTCAAAAGCTCATAAAATGAGAATGAAAAATGATTTTGATATGAGACCAAATATACTGGTTAGAGGACTCACTAAGGTTTCTAAAAAATCTTAGAACAATTCCATACCTCAAAAAATGAGAGAGATAGGCCTTGTCAAAGTTGGACCATTTTGGAGGGGAAAATGTGAAAAAATTGAACTATTCTTGCAAATGGGCCCAAGAGATTTTGATTCAATCCTCTTCCATGAGTTATCCAAAGCCCAAGATCTCTCTTCCCACAAAAATATTTGATTTATGTGATTTATTTTGATTTCTATTCTAATTAAAAAGAATTAAAATCATATAAATTAGAAAAATCAAATATTTTACAAAAGATATAATTCCAATCATCATTAATCATCAAATATATTCCAAATGCAATCAAATTTCGTGCATTAGATGATTGAGATAATGGAATCAAATTTTGGACATTTTTAGAAAGACCTCATGGCATATTTCAATCAAATTTCTTAAAACTCAATTTCAAGATTTACCAAGATCTCTTTTAGTTTTGTTGACCTAAAAAACACCTCTATAAGTAGACAAACCCTTCAGAAGCAAGGGTGGACGTGGTTGCAACCTCAAAGAGCCCTAATTCGAGTTCAAAAATCTCAAGAAAAGTGAGATTCGGTTTTGGAGTTTGAAGCCAATTCAGAGGTTCCAAAGCATTGCAATACATTCTTTGAAGGTAACTGGAGGTGTTTGGATCATTGCACGCTATCGTTACTCTCAGAATCGACCTCTAAAAGCCACGGTTTGCATCATTCAAAACTTACTCGATTAGCATTGTTCATGCATTATCATCAGATTTAAACCCTATATTTATGTTTTATATTACGTAATGATCGATTCTGGATAATTATGCACGTTATTATGGCGTTATGAACATAGTGCCATGTTAGGGTTTTGTGCTCCGATTTGGGGCTTTCTAGTGCAGGTAAAATTGGAATAAGTTGACACCATAGCCAAATTCGCAAGAATCATACGAATCTATTGGTGGTGGTGCGCCAAATTTTTGTGTGTATTTGGTTCTGTTCGCTATTTTCAGTTTTAGCACGCAGGTTTTTTATAGCGCTTCCAAACAAAGAGCGCTGTAAAAAGATAGGTTGCAGGTTGGCATGATGAAGAAGACGATTGCGTGGCAGTTTCCTATTGGAAGCCCTGGGCGCGCGTTTTTAAATTGGAACGAAGGGATCACGTGTATCATGCCACACGCGCTACCATGGTCCATCATCATCTCTGCCACTCATCCAATCTCCAGATTCATCCTACGCTTCCAGACGCGAGGACTCACCAAACACCACCATACATGCGCATCACCAGATCACGCGCTAAGTTTTCTATTTTTTTTTATTTTTTAATTATATATTATCTATTTATATATATATATATATATATATATTTGTTTTTTTCTCTTCCTTTTTATTCAAGTTATTTTTCATATATATAATAAAAACTTTTACATTTTTTTTCTAAACCCTTTTTATTTAATATCTAATAATTATTTTTATTTTCTTTTAATATTCTTTTTTTATTTATTTTTTTTTTAATTCTAAATCATATTTATTTAATTTAATTAATCATGTTAAAATTATTCAAAAAATCATAATTATTTCACTTTAACTCCAGAAAATTTCATAAATACAATTTTACTCTCGATTTAATTTTTTTGAACCTGACTTAATTAATTAGGTCGCGAGACCAATAATTAATTAAATCAATTATTCAACATTATAGCTCATTTGAATCCCAACAAGGATTGATAATACACTAACGACTTCTTTTCCTGTGCATTTTCAGGGTTAGCAATATGATTAATTTTGTACAAGCGCCCTCAACAAACCTCAAAGATAAGTGTTATATTCTATTTAATTTTAATTATACTTAAATTAATTTACTTTTAGGGTTTGCTTTGCCTTCACCTATTTTCTGCCTTGTTTCAGGGTCAATCCTAAAGGCGCCTAATAACCATATCAGATCAAATTCGAATCGAAGCTAAGTATTCCCTATTTATTCATTATTAATTTATTTTTCTTTCATTTTATTTACGTTAACCCTGATTATCTTCGAATTAATAATACACTCACGCCTTATCCGTTTCCTTGTCTGTTCTAATGATTAGAGTCAATGTTTCTGACAAACCCGTGCCCTCAACCCTATCGGGAAAACACCAAAGCTAAGTGCATCCTCTCTGTTTTACCTTTAATTCATTATTTTATTTTTCTTAATTAACGAAGTCTGCCCTCGAGCCGATTATGCACTCACCTTCAATTTTATGTTTCTTCTTTCTTGTCAGGTTTATCTATTGCCAAAGCTACGTCATTGGTAACCCTAAACCTCATTTTATTTTATGCCTTTTATTATTATTACTTGTGTCAAACCCCATCGGGGATCCGCTGGTTTCAATTCCCCTCTCCTCCGCTGGTTACAATTTCCCTTCCCCATTATTATTGTTATATTGTTGTGTGGTTAGTAATTTAGGGAGTGCAACTCGTTAATTGAATTAGAATAACTAATTAAAAGATAGATATCTGAATATAATCACGTGAATGTTGCACACACGCACCCTTTTGGGGTAACCTCTCTGTTGCCTGTTGCCTTTGTGTTTTTGCAGAATAAGCCACGTCCCTCGAATTCGAGGATACCTCAGCCATGCTGCCTCGAATACTAAAGGTCATACGACCCTAAATGATGCTGCCTTCGATACACAATATGACCTCGACCCTCGGAAGTTGCCTACGGAAAAAGGCTGAGGTATCTTCTGGCTGCCTACGAAAATGGCTTATTCTGATCCTTGCCTTAGACTACCTGCCCTTCTATGGCATGGGATAGTCTTATGGCGAAGGATGCTTCGATGACCCTCCAACCTCCAAACGAAAGGCTTCCTGCCCTCTTATGGCAAGGATAGACCCTTTCATTCTGAAAGGCAAAAAGAGACCTATTATCTGAGTTTAAGGTAATTGCCCCTAATTGCCTTGCAATGCTCAAACCTTTTTATTATATTCTTTCTCATAATTTTTCAAAAGGGCAACGCTTATTCACAAGCTAAAGTCCCTATCTCTTTCATCTACATTTTCTAAACAAACGAGCAAGCAAAGCAATTAAGAGCCCATGGAAAACCATGGATGCAAAGGGTGCCTTACACCTTCCCTTTGCATAAATTACCCCCCGAACTTAGATTTCTTTTAAAAGGTTTTTTTCTGTTTCTTTTTGCCTTTCCGAATCTGTTTGGATAAAATAAAAGTCGGTGGCGACTCATGCTTAACCGCGACATTTCGATCGATAAAAGTCAGTTCACCGTATTACAGTACCCATATTCCATTTACCGCCAGATTAACTTTCAAGTGCACAAACAATGAGGCCGAATATGAAGCTTGCATCATGGGTCTCGAAGAAACCGTAGATCTAAGAATCAAACACTTGGATGTATACGGAGATTCTGCTTTGGTCATCAATCAAATTAAAGGAGAATGGGAAACACGCCAACCTGGGATAATCTCTTACAAAGACTACGCAAGAAGATTGTTACCATTCTTCGACGGGGTAGATTTTCATCACATTCCTCGTGAAGAAAATAACTTGGCTGATGCATTAGCCATACTCTCTTCCATGATTAGGATAAATCATTGGAATGACATTCCTCGGATCGATGTTATGCGCCTGGATAGGCCCGCTCATGTTTTCACAGTAGAAGCAATCATTGACGACAAACCGTGGTATCACGACATCAAGAACTTTCTTCAAAGACAAGAGTACCCTCTTGGGGCATCAAAGAAAGATAGAAAAACTTTGAGAAAGTTAGCTGGCAGATTCTTCCTGAATGAAGATGTTCTGTACAAGAAAAATTTCGACATGGTCCTGCTCAGATGCATTGACAAGAAAGAAGCAGAAATACTCATGAGAGAAATACATGAAGGTTCCTTTAGTACTCACACCAATGGACACACCATGACAGGGAAAATACTGAGAGCAGGATATTATTGGCTGACGATGGAGTCATATTGCTACCAGTATGCGAAGAGGTGTCACAAATGTCAGATATACGCCGATAGAATTCATGTGCCACCATATCTTCTCAATATACTCTCTTCCCCTTGGCCTTTCTCCATGTGGGGAATCGACATGATTGGAATGATCGAGCCAAAAGCGTCCAACGGACATCGCTTCATCTTGGTAGCCATAGACTATTTCACCAAGTGGGTCGAAGCAGCTTCGTATGCAAACGTCATAAGACAAGTTGTCGTCAGGTTTATCAAGAATCACATCATCTGTCGCTACGACATTCCTAGCAGGATAATCACTGACAATGGGTCAAATTTGAATAACAAAATAATGAAGGAGCTTTGTGAAGAATTCAAGATTGAACATCACAACTCATCTCCTTACAGACCAAAGATGAATGGAGTTGTAGAAGCAGCTAACAAAAACATCAAGAAAATCATTCAGAAAATGGTCATCACTTACAAAGATTGGCATGAAATGCTCCCATTTGCTCTTCATGGTTACCGTACATCTGTACGTACTTCGACTGGAGCAACTCCTTTCTCCCTTGTATATGGCATGGAGGCAGTCCTACCCATAGAGGTTGAGATCCCATCAATGAGAGTCTTGATGGAGGCAAAATTAACAGAAGCCGAGTCGTGTCAAAGCAGATTCGATGAATTGAACTTAATCAATGAAAAGCGCATGACAGCTTTATTCCACGGACAGCTATACCAACAAAGTTTCGACCTCGCACAATCAAAGAAGGCGACCTTGTACTAAAAAAGATTCAATCTTTTCTCACAGATTCGAGAGGGAAATGGACTCCCAATTATGACGGCCCATACGTGGTCAAGAGAGCTTTCTCAGGAGGAGCCTCAATACTCACGACTATGGATGGAGAAGAATTCACCCATCCTGTGAACGTCAACGCAGTCAAGAAATACTTCGCCTAAATAAAAAAAACAACTCGCTAAGTTGAAAACTCGCAAAGAGCAGCTTAGGCAAAAAAGAGCGTCTCGGTGAATCGAAAACTCGAAAGGGCAATTCAGGCAAAAGTTAGAGACATAAAAAATAAATAATCAATCCTGGTAGACTTAAAACCCGAAAGGCGTAGTTTACGCAAAAGTTAGGGACATATGGCAAGTAACTGTGTTCAGGACAAACTTGATCATTCAGAAAAATCCATAGCAGAGTATTCATCATCGGTAGGTCATCTTCTACGAAGCACGAATACAGCGCAACTCGGAGTGGAAGGGAAAGATAACGATCGTCACGTTTCATCGTAGTCCTTTTCCCGAAAATTACCAATTTCCAACTTTGTAAATACTCCATGGAATCAAGCATTTGGCTGATTACCATTCCATAAATAATAATTCGAGCCTTGTGCCTTTTTCTTTACAATTGAGTCCTCTTCACATTAATTGGTGTTGATGATTAGCATGCTTAAAGTGGTGCATGCATACATAATCATAATTGTGCCTGTATCCTGGTGGTGTTGGATCAGCGGTAGCTAATTCCCATTGTGTGGAATTAGTGAGTGGAAGTAGTCGTATCTTGTTGGTGTAGGATCGCTGAGATGGGTTAATCCCATGATTGGTACCATATACATAAGAGTCGTTGCATTTGCATATATGTGATATAACATGACTGGAAGTTGTCCAGTGTTATATTGGTGTGTTGTGTTTTATGATTGAGGTGTGTGGAAACTATTTATGAATGATTTTTGAAATTTGTTTGTACTGCAGTTGGGTGAATGATCTATTTATGAAGTTTTCGCATTATGAGCTTATAATATAGTTTAAATGTGATTTGTCTCACCCTAACTATTAACCATTTTCAGATTAACGAGTAGCGGCTTGTGTTTGTGAGGATAGCTCGTAAAGTTATTTCGTTTAGTTCGGTTGAGTCGGTGTCATGCTCTGGTCTTGTAACACTGGGGAACGTTTACTTAGAGTTGTTTGATGAACTATTATTTCTTTGTTAGAATAATTTTTTGGTTGGTTTTGAGTCGGTGATTTCTTAGTGTTGGATACCGATGTTTTATGTATTTAGATTATGAAGTAATTCCGATGTGTTAACATGTTTGCTGAATAATATGGTTTGATGTTCCTCATAAGGCAAGACATGATTTAAATGTTTTAAATATTTTGGAGTTTTAATGCCCTTTTGTCTGCTGTTTCCATTGCCGGCAAAACCTCTTCAGGGCTCGGTCATATTAGCATAACAGATTTTGTGTTACTTAAGTTTTTCGAAATCAATATCAAGCCTCCAAATGCGCCGAAGATTATTGAAGTTATCTGGAAGCCGCCTCCTCGCAATTGGATTAAGATTAATTGCGATGGTGCTTCTCTTTTTAATCCTGGTCCATCGGCTTGTGGTGGTATTGTTAGAAATCACGAGGGTAATTTTTGGGCGCTTTCGCTCATTTTTTGGGTTTATCCAATTCTCTCATTGCCAAACTTACAGGTGCTATGTATGCAACTGAGTTCGCCAATAAGAAGGGTTGGCACCATCTCTGGTTAGAAACAGATTCTACGGCGGTGGTCCTTGCTTTCAATCCTCCTTTTGCGGTACCCTGGCAAATTCGTAATAGGTGGCTTAACTGTGTCCATATTATTATAAATATGTCTGTTGTGGTCTCTCACATTTATAGAGAAGAGAATAATTGTGCAGACTCCCTTGCTAACTTAGGTCTTACTATCACTGACTCGACTCATTATAGCTCCATTCCTCTATTCTTGAAGGTAGATTTTATAAAGAATAGGCTTGGTCTGTCTTTCTTTAGGTTCTCCTCTTGATTGAGAGAGTTTTGGTTTGGTTCCCCTCTCTTGTTGTTCTGTTTCTTTTTCATTAATATAATCTCTTCTCTTGTTGTTCTTTTTCATTAATATAATCTTATTTTAAAAAAAGTAATTCTTTTGGGCTTAGTTTGCATCCTATCGTATGATATTGGATCCACTATGCCAAATTTGTCTTTTAGCAGCACCCCTACGAAAACGCTTTTAGGAAAAAGCGCTGGTATAGGTTTCGCTAAAAACAAAATTAAAAAACAAGGGAAAAAAACACTAAAAAAGCGCTGGTATAGGGTATGTCTACAAAAGCGCTGGTATAGGGCACCTTACGAAAGCGCTTTATAAAAGCGCTGATATAGGGGTAGATATGAAAGCGCTTCTAAAAGCGCTGGTATAGGTATAGGGTACGAAAGCGCTTTTAGGGAAAAAGCGCTGGTATAGGGTTACCTATGAAAGCGCTGGTGTAGCTCATTTTAAAATTAAATTTTTTAAAACAAAATTAAAACAGACGCGTTTTTCTTTTATTGTTCTTCATCGTTCTTCTTGCCCTCACTGTTCTCACTGTTTACAAACGCTACAGCCACAAACCTCCACAACACACGTCTGCTTGCCACCGCCAACCTCCACAACACCGACCACCACTCAACTTCTTCTTGCCCTCACTGTTCGCCGCCGCCGCCGTTCTATATTCCGACAAGTACGAAATGGTCTATAGTGCTTTTATCAAACAAAATAGTTGATGAAAACATTGGAGATCAAGGTGATATTGGTGTTGGCATTGAATCTTGTACAAGAAACGATCAAGATGAGAACGAATCTTGTACTAGAAATGATCATAATGAGGGTATTTGGATCAATCCAACCGTCCGCATTATTAAGAGACGCGTAGCACACAATCCTACCAAGAAAAGAAAGAGACGTTAGTGAAAAAGGTAATAGTATACATATTCCGACTAATGTGCGTTATTCAATTTGTACTGATTGTTATATATTCAATTTGTATTCCGATTGTTACAATACTTATTCAATTTTGGTGCATATTTTCGTTTTGTACATAACTTTTGAACCATGTATCCGTTTGTCGACTTCTTTACATGTAACTATACTATTTTGACAATTCCGGAGCTGCTCATTCACTTATCTTTACATTTCGGGACTGTTTTTTATCGGTTTTGGTTCTGCCCGTGATCAAAAGTCGGGCTTAGGGTCTGAATTTCGGAAAACCGACTTCATTTTTGAGTCCGTGAGGACGTTTTACCATAGCCATGTAAATTTCGTTCAATTCCGACAACTTTCTTTTTTTGAAGCTTATTCTGATTTCACCGATTTCGATTCCGATTAAATTGTACATGCATGGTTTGACTTCCATTTGACTTGTATAGATT
This sequence comes from Vicia villosa, assembly GCF_029867415.1. NCBI lineage: Eukaryota > Viridiplantae > Streptophyta > Magnoliopsida > Fabales > Fabaceae > Vicia > Vicia villosa. The sequence goes on along the minus strand of NC_081180.1, from coordinate 212,251,185 downwards.
GTTAGCTTATTAATAGTGTACTAATGTGCTTTAGTTTGTTTGATATAGGTTCAATGGCTAGTAATCAAGAAAACCCACAAGAGAACCCACAAGAAAACCCACAAGAGAACCCACAAGAAAACTCACAAGATATAGATGCTCCGGATACATCATCAAAAGAAGTTGCACGAGGTGTGTCCCTTATGAAGGAAATCATTCGACATAGAGACCAAGGATTGATATATAATTTGGAATGGAATTCTGATAACCAACCAATTGGTCCTAATTCTGCAAAGTTGACAAGCTATATTGGTACACTTGTTCGTTTGCATATTCCAGTCTCCGTAGCTAAATGGAATCTGAAAAGCAAAGAGTTGGACGAGAAAAAAGACATGATTTGGGACGAGCTTAAGGTATCATATATGGTTGTTGTTATTATCTTGACGATAATTTGATTAAATTACTTATACTAACACACTCTATGCGTATGTTTGTTTGCAGAGGTCTTTTACCATACCAGATGAGCGTAAACGCTTCATTCTTAGTTTGGCCGAAAAAAGATATAGAGGGTGGAAAGCTTATCTAACAAACAACTATCTTAACGATAAAGAAGGAAACTTTCTTGAAGAGGCCCCGGGACGTCCAAAAAAGTATGAGATGTTCATTAATGATAATGACTGGGCTAAGTTTGTAGAGCAAAGAGATGAATCTTTTCGGAAAAGGAGTGCCACAAATAGTGCGAGAGCATCAAAAGCCGCGTATCCATACAAAAAAGGGCGTTTGGGATATGCACGCTTAGAGGAAAAAATTGTAAGTAAATAGAAATGTGTTTTAATTAATTGTCTAAATGTGTTTTATTTGACGATTTTATCATTTGTGTCAATGCATAGTTAGAGGAGACGAAAAGTGAGGAAACCTCACTTCCAGTACATGTGTTGTGGAAGGAAGCTCGTGTGGGCAAGAATCAAGCTGTCGATCCCGATGTTCAAAGAGTTTATGCTGAATGTGTAAGTATAACACTGTGTCTTTAATTAAATCAAATGTTTTTTAATATATAAATGATTTTTTATCTCCACTAATAATTATTGAAATGTAAATGAATTACAGGAGACCTTGTCGCAATCGGTATCCACCGGTGAGGACCAGGATGATAGGAGCGTACTTAGTAGAGCACTAGATGCTCCTGAGTATCCCGGTCGGGTGAGGGGTAAAGGTCATGGTGTGACTCCAACCTCTTTTTACAAGCATCCTAGGAGAAGAAATCCTACCAATGAAGAAGTGTTGCAAAAATTGCAGTAATTGCAAGCACAGGTCTCTGAATTGCAAAGAGATAAAGATATGTATATGAGAGAAAAGTGCAATACTTCATCAGTGAAAGAAACTAGTGATAAAGCTAGTATCAACTGTCAAAGAAAATTTCCCGAGGTAATTATAAATTTTTTTCCTTACAAATTGTTCTTTTTTATTAATGATAATGACTTTATATTTACTATTGGTTTAGGGCATTTCATCTTGCCAACTATACTTATCGTCACCGAATTATTGCCTAGTTGGCAAGGGAAAAGTGCACAACACTTTAGGAGATTTACTTCACCATAGACCACTCCCGGATGGACACCTGAAAGTATCGGTGGATGTTGTATTAGATCATGATGCGATGCTACCGGTACCTGACATGGTCTCAGAGACGACATTGCTGCGAGATGCAATAGGATCATTTGTTGCATGGCCCTCGGAGCTCATTACCATTAGTGATGAGGTATATTGAAAACGATTATGAATCATTTAGTTTTCGAATGTCAATTCTGCACCGTTTATTAATTATTTTTTACATTTTAATTTTAGACTGCTCCTACAAAACCCGCAATTAAGGGTAAAGGGATTTTACAAGAGGAGGAGTCTGTTGCATCACTAAAAGAGGTACATTTAAAGTGTTAATATATAATCTGAATCTAAAATTGCATGATTTTATATTTTACCTAACTTATATGATTTTTAGGCATATGCTCGAGAGTCACAACAAGTGACGCAGCCAGTTCGTAGCGTACCACCCAATGGTCCTCCGAAGCCAGCGGCAAAAAAAGGTGGTGCTTTTGTGCCTCGATACCGGACGACGCTCGGAACAATTGTTGATATGTCCAATTTGAAGGATGGTGCTTTACGTGAAATCAATATGGATGGAGGTGTCTTTGGTATTGAATTCATGTCAAATATTGCAATAGATGACTTGGAAGAGATTTTTACGCATGAACAACTAGGCGTCGGTAATATGCACTCATACATCCGGTAATATTCACTCATCCGATATATTATTTAATTAGTCCCATAATTTATTTACACATTTCAATGAAAATAATCTAATGTTTATTATGTTTTTATTTAAGGTTGTTGTATGACAAAGTTTTGCGCGGGACTGCATTGTCAAACAGATTCCGTTTCGTGTCTTCCGCCCATTGCAGCGGAATGACAATTGCTTCGGAACCGGAATCAGTTAGACAGCGCTTAGTCGATAGATTCCTGTCCACCGGCAATACAGAAAGTCTGATTCTTTGGGCGTATAATACCCGACCAGTAGGGTTAGTTTCTCATTCTTGGTTCATCTAATCTCTGTTTCTTTTGTGTAGCAAAATTTTCATATAACCTATTGTTTTAATTTATAGAGCACACTGGTTGTTGCTTGCTATCAACCCTATAAGAGAAGTGGTATATTATCTGAATTCGGTAAATGGTGACTGGACCAATTATCCGGCTATGAAGGAAATGATTGATTTGTAAGTGGGATCGTTCTAAATATTCGTATATATTTATATATTTAATTATTTGTGAGATTGATCTAAACATATGCTTTTATATTTTTGTTAGATCAATACAAGTGTCCCGTTGTCAACGAGACGCACAGGTATCCCGGACTAAATCAAACAACATTACTTGGATCAAAGTGCAGGTACATTATTTTTCACAATTTTGCTTATAATATTTATGCTACTTGATAAAACAAGACAACTATAAAATCTTATTTGTTTTTCTATGTAGTGTCCGCAACAGCGAAATAGTTCAGATTGCGGATACTATGTTTTGAGGCTTATGAAAGAAATCCTTCAGGCGAATCAATTAGAGATTCCGCTCACGGTATGAATTTATAACTTAAGATAATTTCTTATAATTTATTACATTTAACTAAATCATTCATATTATGTTTTTGTTTTGTAGTACTTTGACGAATTCCGTGCTGCTTCTTACCCGAGACTTAAGTTGGAAGAAATCAAAGAGGATTTGTGTCAATTTTATATTCAGCAACTATTCATGTAGGATTTGTGTCGATTTGAAGTATAATATTGTTGATGTTACTGATTTAGTTTGTAATGATGTATATATATATATAATTTTGGATATGATAATGGTATTATATTAGTATATATATATATATATATATATATATATATATATATATATATATATATATATATATATATATATATATATATATATATATATATATATATATATATATATATTGTCCTACCTATGGTTGAAAATATATCGTCGAAAATATATTACAGGTCAAAAATATTACAGGTTGAAAACATATTACAGGTCAAAAATATTACAGGTCGAACTGGGAGGCTTAAATTACAGGCTGCAATTTAAAATACCTCATTTAGCAACGACAGCGCTTTTAAAAAGCGCTCTTAAAGGTCCACCTACTAAAGCGCTTTTTAGTAAAAGCGCTGCCAAAGATTAAAAAAAACATAAAATGTTAAAAAAAAACGCAACCTACGAAAGCGCTTTTGGAAAAGCGCTCTTATAGGGGTGCTATCAGAGCGCTTTTTCTAGAAAAACGCTCTAATAGGGGGGATACCAGAGCGTTTTTCTGGAAAAAACGATCTTATAGGGGGGTCTACCAGAGCGCTTTCAAAAGCGCTTTTGTTACCTACGCCAGCGCTGGCTTTGACAGTGCTTTAAAGCGCTTTTAAAGCCCAAAATAAGTGCTTTTGAAAGTCTTCCGTGTTGTAGTGATCCTTAGATTTTTCTTCCTCCGAGCCTTTTTATCAATGTCCTCCATTCGTAATTTATTCCCTACCATATTCATATGAGAAGTAGTGTTTGTCTCAACCATTTCATCAACAATTAAATTCTCTCTCTAATTCTCCATCTTTTATTTGATTCAATATTCCTATCTTGTGTATTTTCAATGTTGCAATTGATGAGCTTGCATCTAAACAATACATCCATGCATGGCATTTATATTAGAAGATTCCTTCGTATTCTTTTCTATGGATGCAGTTACCATGCTATAAGTTGTACTAGCAATAGTACCCATATCGATCCACTTCATTAACCATATATGATGGCACATGTTCCATAATCCATATATTACTTTCTTTTTCCGTTCTCTCAAAATGTTATTTTTTGCATTATTTTCAATCTTTTTCAAAATGCTTAGTGACATCATAATTGAATTAAAATCTATTATTGTGGGCTGAACAATAGTAAGTGATGTATCACTTTCCATTTCAAGAAGATAAAATTATAAATACAATAATTTAAATGAATATATAATTAGAAAAAACTAATATTACACGAAAACTTAGTATTCCCTTTAAATATAAATCTTAGGCATTATATTTTTTTTTTTCATTTCTCGTTATATATATATATATATATATATATATATATATATATATATATATATATATATATATATATATATATATATATATATATATATATATATATATATATATATATATATATATATATATATATATATATATATATATATCTTTTTCATTTCTCGTTAAATATAAATCTTTTTTTCTCTCTCCTGCGTCTTGAAATAAATATGCATGAGAGAGAAAAAAAGATTCACCCATAATCTCCACAATTTATTTTAAAATCCAATGGTTCAGAGTCATTCTCACATTCTCATATAAATATGTCATTCTCATATGATATGCCCTATATATATATATATATATATATATATATATATATATATATATATATATATATATATATATATATATATATATATATATATATATATATATATATATATATATATATATATATATATATATATATATATATATATATCGCGTGGCACCCCTAAATTGGTAGGGGTGGTCAAAGATGTTAGTAATTTTTTTGTTGAGCTGAAGCTTGCTTACAATGGCGAAAGACCCTACATGGTGGTATTTACGGTGATGAGAGAGCAAACCCACATGAGGTAAAAATCTCTATAACTTTTTGTGGTATATCGTGTGTATTATGAGCAGGGCCGGTGATACCCCTGTGCAGTCTGGTCCACTGCACAGGACCTCCAAAAATAAAAGGGCCTCCAAATTCAAAGCTTGTGAACAGTAGAAAGAAAAATTTAATTTAATATCTTCTATAACTTGTGACTAGATAACAGCACATAACAACCAATTATGTACATGTTTCAGTTTTTCTTTTTTTTAAATCAAATTTTCATTAAAGATTTTTAAATAGCAGAGCTTATATAATTAATTCTTATTACTAATATAAATTTAAAGATCATATCTTTTATTTATTTATTATAGATATCAATGCAGTATCTTAATTGTTTATTTTCTCATCAATACATCATACGATATTCAAACTTAATTTATTAATGTTTTAAAATTAAATATTTAAGATGAATGGTGAGATGGATGGTGAGATTTTGCTATAATATAAAATTGTTCCTATGAAATATTGATCTTTTATATTTTTCCATATTATATTTTTATTATTTTGCATGGACATCATAATTTAAAAATTCAAGTGTATATTATATATTATAATATAATTTTTAATCTTTCTATTTTATAAAATTACTTTTTAATTCTTTTTTTATTGTTAATTTTAATTTGTAATTTTATTCTCTTTAAGATTTGTAAGTTTGATTTTGAATATGAGAAAAAGAAAAAATTAATAAATTAATTTTTAAAAAAATTCTTATAAAATCCACAATTTCTTTTGGTTGAAAATCTAAATGTTATACTTGTTGTCTAGGATTTTTTTCATTTTTTTATTATAAATTTTTTAAATATTAGAACAGGGCCTCTAAATTTCTTGAGACGGCCCTGATTATGAGTTGTCTCTTTCCGTGTTAGGGATGAAATATTTATAGAGACCTTGGGGCCTAGAGTTCAAAAAACTACTAAGAAGTGGTAATCGCTCCCTCATGATTGGAAAAAACTATTGATTACCTATTTCCTAGGAGTCTTGGACATGACTTCATTCATGCAGATATGATATGGAATAATCTTTAGTGTCCACGTTACCCCTTAAGGAGAGGCCCCTGCCACGTGATGAGGGGCACATGCCATCTCATTTGGGAGCCACCACAAATATATCATTACACAGTCCTTCAAGCACGTACGAGGTCTTGTAAAGTGTGAAGTGTTTTTAAACTTCTCATTTCCTCCGGTTGAACTTTGTGGTCAGTGGAGAGTCCCCCAATTGAAGGCAACTTCTTTAGTTGGAGATGAGTCCCTCAGCTGAAGGCGGTGTTGGCTGAGAATAAGGATTAAAAATGATCTTGAATGGGAGGTTGAATAGAATGGTCCCCTTACAAAAAAAATTCAAAATCTTTTTGAAACAAAATCAAAGATATATGAGCGGAAGAATAAATCTTTTTGAAACAAAATCAGAGATATATAATGGTTTGGTGTTGTCGTTCTCACATGCTCATACTTCAATCTTCAATGGTGTAATACAATTAGGAAATAATCTGGTCTTCCACTATTTCAAAATTTAAAATAGAACTATTTAATACAACAAACTCTCATCGATCCAAACGCTAATAGCCACTTTACACCACCCTACACACAAATAAAATGACAATTCCTTCAGTTGATGTAGATATTCAACCGCTACATTCAAGATCCTCAATGATCTTTATTCAATATTGTTGCTATCCACAATAACCTGCTGCAAGCTCCATTTCTGTAGCATCTTTTCCTAGGATCTGACGAAGACTTGTCCGAGCAATTGCTATTATCTTGGAATAATTGGACAACTTCCAAAAAATTTGCGACAACCTTCACATGGTTTCACCAAAGTCTTCAATGGAGTATAGAGAAAATATTCTCTCTTTATGAACAACACACTACTTTGAATCCATGCCCAAGAAATGATTCTTACACCTGATACATAATACAAAACTTCAAATAAAAACATTAGATTCCCTTATGAGCCTTCAATCTATCTCTCACACCCAATCTTTGAGTTGGAGACCCAAAACAATGGTTCTTGACAAAGGTTGGGGATGATGAATAGTATCTGAAAAATATCACACACACATCTAATTCTTACAATATCCTCATTCTAGGAGGTTAATAACAAGGTATAAACAAGGAGATAGGTATTGGTGAATGAAGAACATACAATTCGGTTCTCTCAAGATTCTTGGCCAAAATGGGTTTCTAGTTCTTCGTTAACGTTTAGAGATTGATCAATTCCATCAATTGGCTGATTAACTTTAATCTATTGGATTTTGTCTTACTACAAAATAACACACAATGATGTTACAAGAGATTATGTTACCACATAATTTCAGAGATATCCACTCTCTTTCTATGAAGGAATACACTTTCTATAGCATAGGGAAGAAAAGGAGAGATTAGATATTTGGTGTTAGAGGGTAGATGCACTTGAAAAACAAGGAAAAACAATGAGATTTTTTCAAATCATGAAGTAATGATTCGAATTAAGGAAACAATAACTTAAATGAAGGATGGAAAGTAAAGGAATGAAGACATTATTCGAGTCATGTATGCTTAATTATTCGAGTCAAAAACAGTTGTGATTCAAATAGAAGCCTCATGAACCGAATCAGGATAAGGAAGTGGAAATTCTCAACTTTCACAAGATTTCAGGATTTGATTCACACTATGCATGATTTAAATCATGCATCTCCACATAATTCAAGCATTATAACTTGTGATTCAAACAATACTTAACACATTGATATAATTCAAATTTCTAGGCTAAACAAATAACATTTTCATGGCTACAACTACTAAAACATTCAATGGAGAGATTCTTAAAGGTACAATACTTATTATATCTGAAGAAAACAAATACTAATAAATCCAAAATGAATTAAAAACATGCATGAAAAATAATGATGCAAATGCACATAATTGATAAATTATAAATAAGAAATAAATCAAATATGTATACATACAAATTGACAAGTCATACAAACTAAAATGGTACTAAAAATAACTACAATTCCAGTCTCCCATTTTTTTATGTTTGACAACTTTTGAGGTATTATTGGTGATTTTATTTGAGTGATTATTTGAATTTGAAGTGGAATTTGAAAATTTAACGAATCTGATTGAATTACGTTTTATTGATCAGCACAACATGATCATGGTACACACTTTGAGACTTGAGCACTCATGCCCCCTTTGTATTCAACATTTATTGCGCATAAATATCGATTTCTCGATCACTTCTCCATGTTTGACAAATATCAAAAAGAGAGAAAGAAAAAAATGCAAGCAGATTACCATGTTTATCAAAAGCCTAGAACATAATTTCATACACTCAACTTAATCAAGCCCCAAAAATTTGCATACACGCACAACAGACACAAACACAATTTTAGAAGAATGAGAGATAAGAGATAGAAAAGATATCATAATAACCAGCAGGTTAACATATCAAAATAATAGCCAAAATATACCATATATATCACTAATAGTAGAAGATAGAGTAAAATAATATAGATAAAACAAAATATAAATGCAGATGACATGTCATGATGTATGAATGACTAAGATAGATCAGCGGAGGAAGGTTCCGGAGCATCATCATTATCATCAAGGTTGAACATAAGAGTAGAATCGTGAAAATGATCTAATAAAACTTTCACAGCAGATATCTCAGCAAGAATCTCCTTTTTGCTTACTTTTGCCTCCTCTCTGATTTTCTCTTCTCTATCACTGGCTTCCTTAGCTACCACTTTAATGTGAGCCTGAATGCGAGACTCTCTACCTAAAAATCAACAAGAATCTTGCAAAACCACTCATCAAAGTAGGCTTTAGTACTCACAAATTGCAAGCCATTAAAAGAAAGAGAATACCCTGATGATGATGTACCAACATGATGAGTAGCAGACCTTGATTTCTTCTTTGCATCCAAAAATCCTTTCAGCAATTCAATTTTGTCCTTATACACATACCTGCCAGTGTTATCCAAAAACTAATAGACACTTTTATTATCCTTAAAATATTGCATCACCTATATCACGGTCGAGTCAGCATGTTTTGGCTCGAATCATGATTTGACATGAGCCGAATCATGAAGAAAAAATTTGAAAAGTTTTAAATGTATAAAATATGGATTATTAACTAATAACTAATTTTTTCAAATCCTAAAAATTAATTTGACAAAAAAAAAGAGTTGAATGTCATATGAACCAAAATTATATGCATAATGCATGAATGAACGATGAATCCTCAGGAGAAATAATAATTAGATTCATAACGCGTTCAAATAAATAAAACATGAAATGCATAAACAACACATACACACATTTGTCACAAATATCACAATTAGCACACAAGAACAGTCATAAATAAGGGTGCTAGAAGAAGAATGAGAGAGGCTGGAACGATCATACCGATTTTGATGATCTATGCTTAATTTGTTGCACAAGCAAATGATTAGTAAATAAAGAAAGATATATATATATATATATATATATATATATATATATATATATATATATATATATATCATTAACATTTACAATGAACTTATACAAACATATATAACTCCTTTGTACGTCTGAAAAACACTAAAATACATTCCTTCACAAGACAACAGATGAACTTATACCATAGATGTTCTAATTATCTTTGATTTACATTTAGGAGTGAGAAGATGATTATATACTTCATTGCTCAACATATGTTTGACCATCTTAGATAACTGATTCAAAACTTTGACAATGATATGGCTTTTTCAAAACTTGATGCTTGGATCTCTTTGATGATTGGTTGACAAATCAGTGAACATTGCCAATTTTTACAAACTGTCTTCATCTTCTTTCACAATGACCTTGGAAGATAGATTCTTCTTTTTCTCTATCTAGATAATCCATAATTTAAAACAATTGCCACATAAGAGTAAATTATTAGCTTTTACGAATGATCATCAACACAAAATTAAGGAAATAATGCTAGGTTTCCGGTCATTCCTACTCACACCTTAAAATTTAAAACTTAATATCCTTTCATTAAATTAAAAACAGAATAATGATTCAAACCTATGGGCTTTTGTGAAATAGATATGAGTCCCACAATGTTGAGTTTATTTGAATAATATGTAACTTTTTCTATAGAAGTGGATAAAACAGATGTCGTCATTGTAGATGTATATGCAAGTAACTCTCATGTGATTCAAAGACATTCATGGAATGAACTTATGAATATTCAACAGGCCAATCATGGCTTTTGGTGCATGATAGGTGATTTCAATGCAATTATTAGTTACCATGACAAATTTGGTAGATTCCCTCCAAAGAAAACTTCCACTGTTGATTTTCTTAGTTGGAAAAATCAAAATAAACTTATTCATTTTGACACTAATGGTAGCTATTAAACTTGGGCCAATGAGAGGAACCATGGTGCTTAGTCTTATGTTAGCCTTGATAGAGCCATTTGTAATCAAAATTGACTAGATAATTGAAACACAACTAATTGCTTCAGTTTGATCAATAATAACTTAAGCCATTACCATATTCTTTTCCATTGGGACAAAGGTAAGTTTTATTCGGCTAGGTCATTTAAATTTTTGAAGTTTTGGACTCTAGATGATAGATTCATGCAACTAACAACTAATAATTGGAATATTGGTGTGGTTGGTTTCCCTATGTTTATTTTATCTTCTAAGTTGAGATCTATCAAGCCCATTCTTAAGAAATAGAACAAGGAGACATTTGGAAATATTCATATTAAAGTCACTCAAGCTATTAATGAAATTAACAGGATACAAGGTTTGATTAATGATGCATGTTACAATGGTGATTTTGGATTGGAGGAAGAAATGCTTAATTTATACTAGTTAAGGCATTGAATATGCAAGACTAATATTTTAGGAACAATGTAGAGAATAAGTGGTTTAAGGATGCAGATAGGAATACAAATTTTTTTTTTACAACACAATCAAATTGAGATATACTAAAAACGAAATCACTAGACTAAGGCATGATAATAATTTTTTATAGGAGGGTATTCAATTAGATAATCATTTATTAACTTGTATAAAATTAGCTTAGCTCAACAAAAATTGTAGTTATATTGATTTGGTGGAGAGAACAATCCCAACACTTACAACTCATGTTAATAATGAACATCTCACTAGAGTGCCTCATGAAGAGTAAATTAAGAATGTAACGAACAATATGGATGTTAAATCTACTTTCTATTGAAATATAGTCGGGAATGATGTGATGAATTCAGTGGATCAATTCTTCGAACAAGGTTGAATCATTCCTTATCTCAATTCAGTCAGTGTGACTTTGATAAGTAGATTCTATTGATCAATATAGACCTCTTACACTTGAAAATTTTAAAATCAAAGTCATCACTAAGATAATTGCCGATATGTTGGCCATCTTAGCTCCTAAAATTGTTTCAGAATACTAAAGAAGCTTCATTGGGATTACTTTTGAAGCCACTAATATGTCGGACAAGAAATCATTTAAAGATAGTATGATTTTGAATATAAACATCATAAAAGTATTTGATACTTTAGATTGACAATATATTATTAAAATTTTTGTTCAATTTGGCTCTGATCAAAAGTTTTGTGATTGAATTCTTACCCTTCTACACTCAGCCAAACTATCAATCTTGATAAATGAAAAAACTGCAACTTTTTTTTTTACTCTAGAGGAGTGAGGCAAGAAGATCTCATCTCTCTCATGCTCTATGGTATTGCCGAAGAGGCACTTAATAGGCAGTTATTTATGTTGGTAGATCAGGGTGAGTTAACATACATATTACTTGGTAAGACAATTCTTTTGTACCGGTTGATCTCAAGTCTGCTCCACTGCAGCTACGAGGTATTGTCTATTTCGGTTGTGAGAACCCTCATGACTTTGTCCTTTGGAAAAAGTGCCTCGTTGGCTTGAGGAGTATGGGAGTTATATGTTAACTACTTTTAGTATCGATTTCCAAGCAATATGAGACTATTTTGGTCATCCGTTAATAATTTCCCCTAGTCAAGTCTAAGAAGAATAATGTGAACGTCGAGTACCCACAAGCGGCGCCAATGTTCAGTATCGGTTGACCTCACGTTCACACCACCGCGGAAGCGAGGTATTGTTCTCTTTGGGAGTGAATACCTCATAGATTTGTCCTTTAGAAAAGGAGCCTTGTTAGGTTGAGAGTTTGAAGAAATCTTTGACTTGAAATTGACTCATTGTTGGTCATTTATACATTTTCTAATGCGAATATTTTGGAATCTTTTAATTAAATGAAAGAATACTTTATAAACTATATGTTTATTTAAATTCAATATGTTTCACATTTTCATAGAAGATATACATGTGCAAATTATGCTACTTTGTGGGATTAACTTCCCATTATATTTTTGAAATTTTTTGAGGAATAAATTTGACACGTCCAACTATCATTTTTACTAGTTTATTTATGAATTGAGTTTTATGTCCTCACATTTGTTTTTATTTTTTATTCAATAATTTGTCTTTATTAGTGCATATATCTAAACCTTTATTTCTTTTAATAATAAATTTATTACTATTATTTTAAAAATAAAATATTTGTTGTAATTATTATGAAAAAATATATATTTTAAAATTATTCAACTTAAATTCTACATAAAACTTTAAAATTATATATAATTTAACTAGCTTTTTAATTAATATAAAATTGATTTTTTTTTTCTTTAAAGGGAGTTTAGTGAATAAAAAATGTCCACGTCTTATTTTATAAATCTTCCCAAAAGTTATTTTTAGTTGAATACTAAAGTCTAAAACATAATTTAGAAAACAAAAAGGCTGGTATACTTTTAGCCATAGAAAAGACAACATTAAATTAAGCAATTAACAACTTTGAATTATCTCTTTCCAAGTCTCCAATCCATCCACATGTGGTGCACATTAGAAAGAGTGAGGATTCCTTCATGTATTTAATTCTAAAGAACATATGCATGTATGTTTGACTAATGACTCTGGCCTGCCTTTATTCATAGGTAAAGAAATTGTGTGATCTTAACAATTTCCATGGTCGGTCATTTTGCTGGACCAGAAAAATAGTATCCCTTCTAAGAAGTGAAAGACTGGCTAACTACTTGTGCCTTGACTCAAAGGGCAAGTATTTTTTTTCTAACATTTTATTAAATTAAGATTTTAAGCATCTCATATTTTTCCTTCTTCTTGTGGTAGAACTTTCCAAGCTTTGACACTTGGCAAAAACTCATCCTTACAAATGGTTCAATTTTAAAGAGAGAAAATAAACTTCCTATGGTTGATTTAAATAAAAGTTTAATTTAACTTTTACCAACTAATGTTTACTTGTTGTAATAGTATCGCATTTTTAAGCAAAATGTTCGTAAGAGTATCGCATTTTTAAGCAAAATGTTCGTAAGAGTATCGCATTTTTAAGTTTTCGTTAGACCCTCTTTGCTAAAGTAAAAATGACTCAATTCATTCCATGATTTTAGGTTTTATTTCTAAATACACAAGCCAAGTAATGTATCACATCCTTAACCCTACTAGTAAAACGCTAGTTTCGTAGGGACAAAGTTTTTGTGAAAGAATGCCTCGAAAATGAGGTCATTGTAAAAGATTTCACATGAGTATTGTTTTTAGAAAACTTGCAAATGCAAGAGGCATAACCCTGTAAATTTGCGAGAGATTAACACCAATGGACGGACGCCATTAAGGAACTCACGCGTTGCAAAGATATGATCCTTAGGTAGAGCTGACCCAAGTTCAAGGCGAGTGAGGTCATTGTTTTAGGCATTAAGCATGTATAGTAGGTTATGTTTTTTTTTTTTTTTTTATTTTAGAATGTTTTAGTATTATTTTCTATACTTTGAAAACTATGCATGTAGTGTTATGAGATGTTTTTTTAATTAATGCATTACCTTGTTCTATGATGTTTCTGTTTATTAATGTTTGAGTCAAATTATGACACTATTAGTCGGATTAAAATGACTTCGAATTCAAAACAAATAAAAATTTAGACAATGTTTCTGTCCAAGATGCATGCAGGAAAGTTTTCGGAGATGTATATCTGAAATAGACATTTTCAAAGATGCATCTCCGAATTCATTAGAGAAATTTTTACAAATGCATCTCCGGACTAATTTTTGGCAAAAATGAAGTGACGGCTTGATTTACTAAGGATGATGAGATTTAAGGTGTGCCCGAAGATACATATATATTTGAAAATACCTGAGAGCAATTTTGAATTTTTAGATGTGTGAGCCACACCGTAAGGGTGGGAAAAGAAATTCTCAAATAAATGTCTCAAAATTTATATAAATAATAAATGTTTCAAAAGAAAAATATCAAAATGTGGTGGCTGAGTGGTGAAGAATATTGTCCACCAAATGATACTACTTGAGTTTAATTCTGGTCGTTTGGAATTTTTGGAAACTTAAAAAGTTCTTCTGTTAAGCCCTGATCAATGAATATACAAAACCCTTCAATTGTATTTGATTCAATCTGGGTAGTGGAGACATTTCTTCATTCCCAACCCTTAGCATTTTTTATTTCCCCTTTTTTTATAGAAAATATCTCATGATTTGCTATCATTCTTCATCGAATCCCATGAATAAATTTAGCAATAATGAGATTTATGTTCTTTTAACTTTACTGAATCACATGAAATTTTACCTAACTACATCTAAGAAATACCTGTTATGGAAAGAGGAAATTCGATACTCAAATTAAAATTTACAACAAAACAATCAAATAGAATTTAAATTGTAATATCAATGGGAACAAATTGATAAATTTCGCCTAGACTTTGGGTCGGAGTATTTTTAATAATATAAAAAAATAAATTCATCAAAACCTCCAATGGTTAGCATTTGATCCTCTTATCTCTTATTATAAAAAACCTCCTACTTGATATAGAAAGTTGGTTTAATTTTAATTAATTTTTTTAAATATTATAAATTAATTTTGCCTTAAGCATCAAAATGCGTTGGGTCGGCCCTGTGCATAGGAGTGTGTCCATATAGACAATTTGTAAGGGTTACAATATCTTCTAATCAAATAGCTTAAGGTTTCACTATATTGTATAGTTCAAAAAAGTCTTCCAATCGATTGACTTAAGGTCCCAATCGTTTGGCTAGTTCAAAATGCTTTAAAAAGGAGGTTGACAGTATCCTAATCAACTGGCTCAAGATTTAAAATATTTTTAAGGTGTGAAAAGGATAGAAAACAACTTTAAAGTGTGTGTGTGTGTGTGTGTGTGTGTGTGTGTGTGTGTGTGTGTGTGAGTGAGTTTCCTTAGAACTTAGGAGTTATTCCTTACTTTTTCATAACTTTGGTCGCTCAAGCTAACATACAGACAAACACGGCTTGACGAGCTTCCACACTTTTATCTGATGCTTCAAGATTATTTGGTAGATTGATCGTGATCATTAAAGCATTTTAATCTCGAGTCTCTTGTTGATAATGCATGAGATGTTTCTCTAGTTAGGTCACCATTATCAAGGTTGAATGTTATTGCCACTGACTTTAACACAGTTGACGTTGATGTTGTCGTCAACAAAACATTAGAGAGGATTTTTTGCAAGATTGTTAACATTATAACATTATACCTGCAAACACATAGATCCACATTCTCCCCCATTTTGATGATGACAATGCATATCTCATGGTAGATGGTAAAAGAAACAAACACATTTATTTGGAGCGATTAAACTTCCCCCTTAGTTAACCTAAGAGAATACTTTACTCCCCCTGACAGTATACTTCCCCCCTTTGTCTTGATCAAAAAGGTAGAAAATAACTAAAGCACGTAGATTCCATGTAAAAGGAGCAAGTTACCTTATGGACAGGAGAAATCCAAATTAAGGAATAAAAAAATAGGATCTAAAATTTTAATTCTCCCCATGGAAGGTAGCATCCAGTTTTAAACTTAACCGGTAGGTAAGCTTTGGAGAATTTCTTCCTCTTGATTCTAACTCGAACAGAATTCAAAAGTCTTTGACGCTTTCTAAAACGAGAGGGAATTTTGTTGTCTACTTCTTTCTTCCTCAAATTTCTCTAGGAGATAATTGTTTCCCCTTATGAGGGTTTTGGTCAACCTTATTTTAGTCTCCTTAGGCCTTAGACGAATGTTGGGCTCTAGGTATTTGATACCACTTTGCTCCACAAACACATACAAGTTCACCCCAAGATTAGTAATAAAATAAATTGACTAAGAAAATAATAAATTTACTAGAGAATCAATTATAGTTTTCTGATTTTTTAATCTGTCTTAAATGTACTACCTCGAGGTCTCAAGGTTGAAGGTGGAGAAAAACACAAGAAAGGGGGTTTGAATTGTGTTCTTCAATCTTTAATTCCTTTTCTATAAATCTTTTCTTTCTCTTTGATATCTCATCTTTTTGGATATGCTTTAGATAATATTGCGGAAGCATGATAATGCATAACCAATGAGACACACATTCATTTAGTTTCTTTTCTTCATCAGAACTTCTGACTTTGTTAATCAAAATTCTGAGTAAGGATTGCGTGTAAATTTTGAGTTAAATGAACTTTCTGAAAGTAAAAGACACATTCATTTTTATCCTGGTTCACCTTCTCAACAAGGCTACCTCCAGTCCACCCTCCTCAAGTGATTTTGCCTCTCTCAATCGAGGACTTAATCCACTATAACCAATCTTGATTAAAACAGCACAACCAACTATCGTGATTAACTCCAATGAACTGTTCAGTGATCTGATTCACAGATATAACATTCATTGACCCCTTTGAACTTCTGACCTTCACCCGGTCTTCTAAGAGGATTTCCACAATGACTACAGTCATTGTCATCTCAAGCTTCTGACCTTTATTTGGTCACTTAAGGAATAATCGACATTAAGTTTGGTTATGTTAGAACAAGATTGAGAATCTATGTTCAGAATCTGGTTTTGATGATAACTAACATATATTTTGTGAAGTAACAATTTTATTACTAATGGTTTCATTTAGTGTGCAGATACTATGTTATAAATCTTATACAGGATTCATCAGAAAAAGTGGACAACAACTATATCCAGAAGACTGTCAAAGCTAAATATCATTATCAGATGTTCTGATTAAGAACACGTCAAACAAGCCAAAGATCACATATCAGAAGCAAGAGAAGCAACAATCAGAGACAAGACTACTCAGAAGAATAAGCAATATCAAAGTCTACATACAACAGTCTCAATCAGAAAGTACATCAGAAGCTGCAAGAAAATAAACAAGAAAGATCAACCGCAAGAAGTTTTGCAAACATCAGAAGATCACGCAAGTATGAGGATCAGAAGCTCTAAAGCCACAAGTTCTGAAAGGTCACGCAAATGAAGAATCTACAACTCAGCATACAAATTAAATTAAATACAAAGAGCTTGGAATCTAAGGGAGAGCCGTTAGAAACATTATCACATGCAAAACAGTTGCAACGATTTAAAAGGAACAACTCCCAAGGTGAAAAGAAGAAGCAACCCACATGCAGTGCATTGGAGAGACAAGCTTAACCAAAAGAAACACGCCATCCACTATAATCATCAAGCTGAGGATAAGGTTCTGCCAAAGAATAACACTTGTCACAAAAGGCTCAATTTAGACAAAGCATTTAAAGCAATATTCAAACAAATCTCAACGGCTAGATCCAAACGGTAACATACCAAGCTCTATAAACAGACCAAGCTTCAAAATTTGAATGTATGCATTCTGGTATGTGTCTGGGTATGGATCTGAAGTATGCATCCATAATGAGCATCAAAGCATGTATCTAGGATACATCTACTGAGAGAAGAAAAATGAGAGATCCAGAGAGAAAATCAGTAGAAGGAGCTGAGAATGAAAAGCTGATAAGAATTTTCAAGAAACCATGCATCAGAAGTTCCACAAGAGGCAACACATACTTAGTATGTGATAATCTACTGTGTTGTGATACACTAACCATATGCCTAATATAAGCAAGAAGAAATCTCTGCTGTTAAGCAGTATTTTCCACTGGAGTTATCAGAAGTTCACTGATACTTGATCAATGCATATATTGTTCACATTAAATGACTTGAGAAACTGAATACACTAAGTTATTGCTCAAAGAAATTTTTCATGTTTGCTTATGATCATTAAATGTGTTATCAACTGTAACAATCTTTATGGTCAGTAGTCAAGAAGAAGATGAAGATCTACTCACGAGAAGCAATCAAGATGAGAGCTGATGCTCCATATATGCTTAAGTAGATAAGAAGAAGATGGTCTTACAAGAAGGAATTAATTTCAAGAGCTGAAGCTCTAATCTCCTTACTCAGATAAGAGAAGACCAGACCACAAGAAGCAATCAACATAGAGCTGCTGCTCTAAATCTGCTTGGGAGAAAGAAGAAGTGCATATCAAATCAGAAGCAATCAACAATTGAGTTGTTGCACTAAATCTGTTTAAGAAGATTTGAAGATGAAGCTCATGACAAGAAGCCTTCAACACAAGAGAGTTGTCTCTTAATATGCTTATCAGAAAATGAAGAAGATCTCATCTAGAAGTTCAAGAATAGAAGACCACAAGACTATGTATTGTTCTTGTTATTAATTGTAAAACACATAGAGTTGTTGCTCGTAGTGTGTTATATCTTAGGAAACTTCTGATAGATTGTTTAGGCTCCAGAAGTGGCTTCTAGTCAGTGAGTCGTAAACATATGTATTGAGAATAGGAGATCATCTGCTTAATTAAGAAGCACACCTATAATCTCCAGAAGATAGATGAACGTTATATCATACTAGTATCCCTGAACGGTTCATTATCAGAAGTTAGTCACAGTGGTTTGCTGTGTAGGGTTAGTCACAACAGGTTGGTTGTGCAGGGTTAGTCACAGTGGGTAGACTGTGCAAGGTGCCTGAGTCAATGGACGTTATATCTCGCGGAGATCACTGAACGGGTCATTGTCCAGATGGTTAGTCACAGCAGTTGTCTGTGCAGGTTGTTAGTCACGACGGAGGATTGTGCAGGTGTAATCATAATTTGGTTATAGTGGATTAAGACCTCTGTTGAGAGGAAAATCACCTGAAGAAGGTGGACTGGAGGTAGCCTTAGTTAGAAGGTGAACCAGGATAAAAATGAATGTGTCTTTTACATTCTGCATGTATCATTTTAACATAGGACTTCCAAGCCTTAATCCGCAGAATTGTACTGAACAAGTCAGAAGTTCTGATATCCTTTAGAAGTTAAAATGAACATCTTATTGGTTATGTATTCATCATGCTTCCGCAACATCAAAGCATAATCCAATAGATAAGTAAACAAAAGAAAGAAAAGACGTTAATGAAAAGAAAGGGATTTAAAATTGATAAAGAACACAATTCAATCCCCCTTTCTTGTGTTTTTCTCCACCTTCAGGTTACAATATGATGCTTCTCAACAAGCAGATTTTCTAGTTATCTAAGTACATATTGTTTTGACATACTGACCAGTAACCACTTTTGGTGTCTAAACAAGTGATTAGAAGATTCGTAAGCGATAACACAACTCTTGTGCCATATGTTTTCTTACAAGAATTATCTTGTAGTCTTCTTGTCTTCATCTTCATAACGAGATCTTCACTTCTTTGTTAATAAGTAGAGTAAGAGCATTAGCTCTTTGTATTGAGTGCTTCTTCAATTTGATCCTCGTCTTCATTTGTCTGAAAGCTGATTAAGAGCAATAGCTCTTGTTTTGAATTGCTTCTTGTGTAATGATCTTCCTTTTCACTTTTATACTGATCATGGAGCTTGTCAAGCTAGAACCACATTAATGAACTTAAGCAAACAAACAACACTGTAGAGCAACAACTCAATGTATTTAGTTTCTTTAGCCATCGAATGTGAGGATTGATCATGTATTTGTGGATTTCTTTCATATATATTTCTAACTTTCATTACTCCACTGAAGCATAATGCATACCATGCAGAGTCTTCTTTTCTTCACTCGGTTTTCTTCATATGGACATGTTGTAGTACTTCAAACACTCCTAATTTCTTTTTCTTCTCTCTGTATTTGTGGATTTCTTTAGTGTAACTTGGTGCAATGATGCATGGATTCCACACATTTTGATTTGTAGCTCTTTTTCTTTTATAGCCATTTGAATATAGAGATAACTTGTAAGCTGAGCTTGTATCTACTTTCGCATGGTTCCAACGTTCACATGTGACTTTATCAATATTGTTTTTATCGATCACTGTGTTTGGCTTATAGATGTATTGGATGTGTTGAAGCTTAATTCTTTGGAACTTCTGATCTATCGTTTGAACCTTCTCTAAACTTCTGGACCTGGTAGATTTCTGATATAATTATCATGCTTGTTTCATATCCTGTATGGTGAATGAGTCTCGTATGGAACATTTGTACACTTAATGAAACTATCAGTAATAAAATTGTTACTAAAAAAATATATGCTTGTTATCATCAAAACCAGATTCTGAACATAGATCCCAATCTTGTTTTAACAAAGGTAACTTAAGAAACTTTCCTTGATGAGGGAATGACAAGCCATCGTCAATTTTCCTTCTCAACAAATCGTTTAATACGAGAGTTGGTCCAATGATAGGATTGATAAATCCATTACAAATTTATCACCTTAACTTTTCGTGATCATGGTCGTTGAATAATACCATCAACATCATCGCTTTGGTCAATTCCATTGAAATACGCAATCAACATCATGATTAAATCCATCATGGTTGACAAGCGTCATCAGGTAACCACTTCTTCTTGTATACTTAGGATATTATAAAGAGCTCTTCCATATTTTAATTTGCACCGTATTTGAAACATCCTTGCACAAAGATTTGTTAGTAGCACCATATCGATAAAAAAAACCATGCATAAAAAAATATGATCGTTTGAAAAAATGTTGTATCATCCTTCCTTTGAAATTAGTTTTCAAGCAGAAAATTTCTTAGACTATCA
The DNA here is from genome assembly GCF_029867415.1 of Vicia villosa. Lineage (NCBI taxonomy): Eukaryota > Viridiplantae > Streptophyta > Magnoliopsida > Fabales > Fabaceae > Vicia > Vicia villosa. The sequence goes on along the minus strand of NC_081180.1, from coordinate 212,230,052 downwards.
AACCAATATCTAGGAGTTTATCTTAGATCCTAGAGAACCATTTTTATTTTGAAAACATGATTAAGAAGAGTTTTAAAAATTAGGATAATGATCAACATGCACCTTTTTATGGACGTAAAAGTTCAAGAATGCATTTTTTACATTCATTTGGAAGATTTTACGAAAAACATAATACAAGAGAAATTTCAAAAAATCCTTATGGCTTCTAGTAGAGCTACAGGGGCATAGGTTTCATCAAAATCTATTCTTTACTGTTGATTGTAACCTTTCTCACGAGTTTTATTTTATTTCATAAAACATTTCGAAAAACATCAAGCTTGTCGTAAAATTCCACTAAGGTTCCAATCAGTTAATTAGTTTTGGGAGCGAGTTCCCTAACATTGTTACTCTCAAATTGGTTTAACCTTTCTTGCATAGCGAGAGACCAATATTCTTTTTATGATGGTTTATTCAATTTTATTTGGCTCAATTTGTGAAACAAAAGCCATAAGCTTACATATCTTTCTAAGGGAGTCTTGAGATGTAATTCCCTTAAAAATATCTCCATTAACACTATGAATGAGATGGTCCTTAGTGGTCCTTCATTCTTGGATTTGATTCTATAAGTTGAATTAGATAGTCTCTCCATATGGATTTTGGCCTTCCTTCATTCTTTTGGGATATTTTGATTATCTAATGGATCTTCTTCATTTTCTATATTTTTCTTTTCAGTAATCCATGCACAATCAAGAACCTCTACTTTTACCTACTAGGGTTAAAAATATTTTAAAATGGTCTTTTTGAAAAATATTTTAAAAATATCAGATACCATGACTATGTATGAATTCTTATATAGTCATGGTCTTTTTGAAAGGAGGTTTAAAAATATTCTATATTAAATTTTTTAAATACCATGCATATAAAAGAATTTAACATACTCTATTACTTTTGTTACACAGTTTAGTTAATACTAAGTAACTTGGGCAATAATGCTCTAATCAAATACAACAATTGAAGAATGGGATTATGAATCTTACCAACAATTAAATATTGAATAGTTTAGTCTTGTTGTTATTACATGAAGGGATTTCTTCCCTCGTAAGAATAGAACAATAGAACATATATATTTCTTCAGTTGTGTCATTTGAAGAGCAATTATCGGTATCAGAACTTGACTTTTTTACCTTTGGTACCCATATCTTTATTTATTGTAACTTCATTACCATAGATAAGGACTTTGTCAAAATATGTAAATTATGAGATCAACAAGAGTATAGCCTTGTCCTCGTCATCAATATTCACCTCAATATTTTCTACATCATTAATGATTTTTGTGAAATTCTCTTGAGTTAAAATTGCTTGCATCTTTACTTTCCACAGCCCAAATAATGTTGTATATCTACAACTATTAGATGTCAAATAATAAATTTAGTTCGAGTTGTAAAAGTTAGATTTAGTAATCATTCACAACTTATAATCAATCAAAAAACTCGTCATTGAATGAAAGCATTAAAAAAAACTATATTTAATAATACTAGAAATACAACTGCATAGATTAGTACAAAGCAGACGACATGGTTTGAGTAACACAAAACAAATTCATCTATAAAGGCCTAGTTTATGGAAACTTAGATGCTAATGGTATAAGCATTTATGGGAAAACATTTTGAGAAGGAACACAAGAATTAAAATTAAAAAAATTACACTCCAATGGTGAAAGAGCATCAACCCTACACCTTAAGAACTCTGAATTCGTCTCTCAATAATTGTAATTCGGAACCCTTGAATATCACTATGTTTTTATATTAAATATGTGTTTTTAGGATTGAAAAAATCCTACCACAATATGATATCATAGTGCCATGATTTTTTATTAAATGGGCGTGTCATGTTGGGTTGTAGGAAAATTGTGCTATGATGCCTTCTAATTTTGGCCTGATTTCAATAGACCAGTCCATTAACATTTTCATCACATGGTCGCATCATGATTCTCCATCATTGTGACACAATTTCAGTAGGCTAAATCTACCTTGTTTAATTCATATAATTGCGCCACAACCTCCTTAATCTTGACACAATTTTAGCAAGTTCAATCTTTCTCTTTTCAAGTTCTTGTGTTCCATTATCACTTTCTTCTCTCCATTGTAACCTTCACTATGTGTGAGCATTATGGAGTTGTATGGTTAGAATGATTTGAGGAGAGTTGAACTTTCCTCTATAATCTTAATTCTTTATCTAAAATGCTACAAATCATTCAATGTTAATATAAAAAGTAACAAAAAAAATAATGTAAGAACATACTAAATTGATAGTATGATGAGTATTATTACAATCTCAAACTTGAACCTTACTTATTCTCAAGGAACAAGATTGAGATATGAAAATCGACAGTAAAATAGAAACCTTACATGAATAATGATAACTTACAAGTTTAATGATATATATATAAGTATTTTGATGACTATTTCCAAATGCTGATTGATTATCTCCTTTGATTTCAGCCTCCTTGGTCTTTTTGATCCTTAGGTTAAAATTTGGTTTTGGCATATTTCTTTTTACACCCTTTTTCATCTTGTTTGCACCTTTTTTTTAAAATGCTAGAAACTCATACATTTTATTAGCAATAATAATTTTTAAGTGATGGGAAAATAATAAACCACTTATTTAAAGGGTTAATTAGATACTTCTAATTATCTAAACTCAAAAAAGTGCACTACCTAAAATATCAAGTAATCTTGATAAAACATCCCCGTTCGAGGGAATGAAGAAATAATACCGTAAATCCTTCTCTACAAATCATTGGATACGAGAGTTGGTTAAAAACCACAAGATAGATAGATCCATTATAGACTTATCTTCTCAACCTACTAAGAGATTAAGTGATCATTACATATCAAAAGTGTTAAGACCATCCTTAACGAGAATTGCTTTGTTCATGATAGTTGAAATATATCATCAGCAAACATTCTTGGATCACAAGAATCGGTAAAATCAAACACTACCAGGAATACCATGTATACTCAAAGGTATAAATCTTGCTTTGCACAACTTTATTTAATACGCATTATAACTTCATTAAAGTTGTAAAGCATCCCTACAAAACACACTAGGTTTTCACCTTTGGTACCCAAATCTTCTTAGGTTTCAGTGTGTTAGTAGTTCTAAGATATCTAGGATTAAAATGGCTCTAAGAGGACAAATCTATCACAATAAGAGCATTTGTAAAGAGGATGATTTAATTTCTTCCTATTAAAGCCTTAACTATGTGATCTACTAGATTTAAGCCCTAATCCAACTTTATTCAAGGAATGATTGAATCAAATCTATATTTTATTTCCCCTTGGTAAATTTACTTAGGGTTTCATGCAGATCTTTCACTTCCTTTTTAATTGAGACACAAGTCTCACACTTTCGAGCTTGGTATCTAATATCATATATTCCATAACTTAGCATTTCATTACAACTAACTACACAGCAACACAACTATGTGATCAAAACTTCTATAAATGGAAGATTAAATAATGAATTACCAAACACAATAATGCTCAAATTCACATAATTAACATGATGTATTTAAAAAGGTTTTAAATACAAAGGTGAACAACCATACAACAATTTAGAAATGAATTAATAAAATGAAGAATGTAAGAAGTAAACAAACATATATAGAGCAAAATACAGAGAATGATATTGTAAAATATTAGAGTTGTAGAAACATACCAATAGGGTTGGTTAAAGCATAACTTGCTACAAGAAAATGTTAGTGTACAACATAATACAAATAACAAATGGAATGAATTAGGAATCTAAATTTATTTAAAACACGAAGAATCCAAGATTTCTAATTCCCTACATATAATGTGAAAGGATCTATGGAGGTTTGAAAATATTTCATAAAAATATTTGAAAATGAAATGGAAATAACTGTAAAATAAAAGACATAAGGGAAGAGAAATAACACTGGAGAATTATACAGGTTCAGACAAGAAGACTTAATCATGCCCTCAAGAACTGACCTTAAGAGTATACACTATGCTTGATAGTTTTTAGAAGGTTAAGCTCATGAACCCCATTATACAAGAAAATTAAATTTCATGCTAACTTTTAGCCAAACTAATATTTTGTACAGGCTGATCTCAAATGAAGACAGAGTTTTGAGCTAACTATCCTCCTGGATGAACCAATATTTTATACTGACTGACCACAAACTGAATAGAGATTTATACCAGGAGGATCTCGAGCCTATTGAATTTTTATACCATGTTGAACTCAAAAACCAAGTGAAGTTTTACACCAGACTGATCTCGAACCAATAGAGCTTTTAACCATGATAAGCTCAATAATCGTTGTGGATATTTTTACTGGCTGATCTTCATGAACCTAAAAAGAAATTTTTTAATGGCAAAACTTATGAACCAAATGAAGACTAAGATTAATCCCCCAAATACAAATAAGATTTTTTTTAAATGGTTTAGCTACCAACCAAAATAATAATTTCCCAAGGAAAAATTATTTACTCAAGAGAAAAATCTACTCTTAATAAATTTACAATTATACCCTCACTCAAATAATATCCTCACTAAGACTAAAGAAATCTCTCAAAGCACAATGGATAAAACATGTGAGAAAAATAAAAATGATTTAGAGAGGTGATGAGAGAAATGAAAAGTGAGGTTTTTCCCGTTTTCTGGATGTTGAAAAATGATAGAGAAGCTTTTTATTTATTGGCCTATACATGGTGTAAATTTGGAAACAATTCATGGTCCAAACTAATGAATTGATTAATTAGGTTGTATAATAATCGGCTGTTATGGCCTAAAATAGAAGGTTTAGATATAAAGTTGTTGCCACTAATCAAAAGACTATAATAATCTTGTATAGACTCGATTAAACATTATTTAATTGATTAGGCGTATAATCTAGTCAATTATATAGTTTTAAAAAGTTTTCATAATCAAACAGACATTTTCCTAATCAACTAGCTAGACCCCAAAAACATTTTTGGTGATTTAATTAAAAAATGAGAGGCTTCTCCATGATTTTAGTGTGTGTGTGTGTGTGCGTGTGTGATTTAGCCATAATACTTCCTAAAATTCCTTTGTGTCCTTACAAGACATTGATCAATAAAAAAACATGATCATACGAGCTTTCATACTTCCTATCTTTCACACTTTAAAGCTTTAAGTCATGGTATCATTATCTTTGAGTTTAACATCACACAAGAACCTTGAGTCTTCTTGATGAAGCTTGAGATATCTCCATGTTAGATACCATCATCTGAGTGATTGAAAGTTCTAAACCATCGGTGATCATAAACCCATAAGTCTTCTTTAGATCTTTGTTGGACTACAATGTTAAATTCAAACAAATATCTAACTTGATTCGGGTGGATAGCTTGATTAACTATCTTGTGGATATTTGACCACTCGAGCTAACTTCAGTAGTTGCTTGACTTCAAGTGTTGTTATCATAAAAAATAAGCAGTTATTGGTTGACTTGCATCCTTGCTATCCATAAGCTTTATCATCTTGGATCACTTTTTGATTATACTTGCAAACACATAGATCTACAACACCCACATTCTTTAGTCTAAATGGCATGACAAGCCACTCGTAGATCCCTAACACACATGGACATATGAAAAATGTTTTATGGGTATCTTCGTCAACAACAACCATTTAGCTATAGTTTGAGTGTCATCCATAGGAGTTTCATATCTATCATATAAGAAAATTCAATGTTCTGGAAAAACCAAAAATGCCCTTACTGATTCTACAATTTGCCACGTCACCTTTTTTACCTTTCAAACTATCTTCCAAATCTGCCATGTTTCATCTTTTTGTTTCCATCTCCAAATTTTCACTACTCTCACACACAAGCCTTTTACAAATGTTCCTGTTCATTTTTCACGTATTTCAACATTTTCCTGCTCTTACTGCTTCTTCTTGGGTAAGGCTGCAACACATATTTTGAAAAATTTTGGAATGAGTTTTTTTTATTGTAAATATTTATTAACTATTTTAACTCTTTTATTATAAATCTAATTTTTATTAAATGTTACATAAACTATTTATAATTTTTTATAGACGACTTAAATATTAATTTTATAAATTAATAAATATTAGTTATTTATTGCATACTTATATTTTATTTTTTTTGAGTTTTTTCTTCAATCTATTCAATACTACTAAAAGATTAAGTAATATTTATAAATTATTATGTAATAAATTTTCTTGAATTATTATTAAAAAATATATATTTTTGATTTATTAAATCATTAAAATATTCTATTTATGTATTAATTAAAGGGATAAATAAGTTTTTCGTCCCTATAAATATTGCAATTTTCATTTTTAATTCCTCGGTGCCTTTAGGCAACAGTTTTTACATAAAAAACCGTTGCCAAAACCAGCTAAAAGCGTTGCCAAAACTTAGGAGGGACTAAAAATGAAACTGCAATATTTATAGGGACTAAAAACTTATTTAACCCTTAATTAAAATATTGATTTTGTAAGACAATGACCCAGTATATACTACAAATGAAAAGTACTTTGTGCTAGGTTTGATATAAATTAATATGGACTTTATAAATGAATTTATTCTTTCAAGTGCTTTGTGTTAGGTTTGATATAAATTAATATGAACTATATAAATGAATTTATTCTTTCAAGAGAGTGTTGACCATGGTGTGGCTCCTCTACATCTTACCATTTAAAATATAAAAAATTTATTGATCGACAAAATCATATTAAAACTAGAATATGTTACATATTCAAAATAAATAAAAATTACAATATAATTATTAATATTCAATATGTTGTTTTATACCATTTATAATATATTAATTAATTGATAAGATGTTAGAATTATTTTATACTATTTATAATACCCAATAATAATTATAATAATAATTAATAATGTTTGTATAATTGATGAAAATATAAAAATTGCACATGTCATATATACTTAAACGTGTTTATAAGAATATATGTCATTTTAGTTAATTCCCTAAGTTAATGAATTCATATATGAATTTTACATTAGCATAGCCATTAGTCTTAACATAACATAACGTTCAAGAAATAGATTTTTCTTATATCAATGTCTTTCCAAAACCTTATATATTAGTCGTACAAATCATTAAAACAATGATTATAGAAATATACCGTTATAATGTATATTAAGTAAAATTTAAATAATATATAGATATATATATATATATATATATATATATATATATATATATATATATATATATATATATATATGGTTTAAATAGTTTTTTATCCTGGTAAGTTAACGTGTTTTTGGTTTTCGTCCCTGTATCTTATTTTTCTTGAATAAAGTCCTTAAATATTGAATTTCTTTTCATTTAGTCCCTAAAACTAAAATCCGCAGGAAAATCTGCAGGTTTCCTGCAAATTTTCCTTCAGATTTTCCTACGGATTTTAATTTTAGGGACTAAAGCTAAAAAGATTTTAACATTAAGGGATCATTCTCAAGAAAAATAAGATACAGGGACGAAAATAAAAAAAATACGTCAACTTACAGGAACCAAATGACTATTTAAACATATATATATATATATATATATATATATATATATATATATATATATATATATATATATATATATATATATATATATATATATATATAAACATATATATATATATATATATATATATATATAAACATATATATATATATATATATATATATATATATATATATGGGACATATCAAATGAAAACTTATGTTATTATGAGAACTGAGAACTTTTAATAACAACCATACGATTTAACTAAAAACAAACCAATTGTAGTCTTTAGTATAATACAACTTTCGATCTTACCCGACATGTTCACGGTTCTACTTTCGTAATAAATTTATGCCGAAGTTATACTAAGTTTGGATGAATTAAAAAGTGAAATGTTTCTACTATTTATAATGCTTAAAACCCTAAAATGTCAAGTGGTGGTTACTAACTTCATGTAGAGAAAGTAGGGAAGAAGAGTGAAGGAGGTGAGAGACCAAGCCAAGCCAATTTTCCAACTGCTGGCGAAATACAAAGGATGGCGAACACTATCCTTTTGTGGCAAACGTCACCTTCTCAAATGTGGGAAGACTTGGTCTTTTGACCGTTAGTGAGTGGGACACGTCATTCGCCTTTTGGCTTTCTCCATAGCTAATGCAATGTTGAACACCGTAAGTGCAAATTCCTCCTTTTTCTTTGCTTTCCATCCAATTTGCTTCATTTCTTCGCGTAGGCCTCTCATAAGGTAAAATACATGAAAAAATGACAAAACACTAGCATAACAATAGAAATAAAAATAAACAACGATAGAACATGTGCAAATCGAGTCTAATAAGTGATGCATTTCAGTGTTATCAAACTCTCCCACACTAGAACCTTTGCTTGTCCTCAAGCAAAACAGTAAAAAAACATTGGTGTTCAGATAGTTACTCCAGGTTATAAACTTTTTTCATTGATCATAGTTGTGTTGATAGGTACTAACTCGAAAACTAAGGATATCGTAACTACATATTCCACATTTTCGGTCATAAGTCATCTTCCTATACAAACCAATCCGCTTCATGTTATTTTGCTTAGGCCTAATTTACTCATCCTGTATTTCTGTACATACTCATAATAAGGCGACCGATTAATGACTCTTATACTTTGCATGGGGTTCTAGTACATAAGTGGTGTAACCCCTTTGTTTACTAAATTTTAGTTGCGGGGGATCAGACCGTAATCCGCCATACAAAGTCCAGTATCAGAAACCACTGAACCAACTGACAATGGGTTATTTTTATTCTTATTTTTATAGGTTCCACAACCGTTAGGTTAATTGACCAGGTGAGGTCAACTAACTTAGAAGGTGCATCCCTATTTTTGATTATTTTATTAAAAACTAGGATCATTCACTTATATTCATCGGCTTCCCTACGTAGAGTATGCTTAAGATGGTGCCGAATGCTAAGATAAACTACTTAATGACTTTTTAAGGTGGGATTTTAAATTCACGGCACAACAAGTATCGAGATCAATTTCCATAATTTGGAGACTTACAGTGTAAAGACAATACCGATATTTTGGAAATTTTCCAAAGTATCCACAACCTATCTTTAACTAGTCTAGAAATTCAAAATAAACATTTATTCTATTTCAAAACTTTTGTTATGGCTCAAGAAATGGAAGAACCAATAAACATCAGAAAACCACGCATAAAGGACTCGACAACACATGAAAAAGACTCGATAAACTAAACATAATATAAAAATCCTTACTAGAAATCAATAAATCTACCTAGAAAGCAAATAAAATAAAGTGGTAAAGTTTCCTCTCCCACACTTAAACCAAACATTTTCCTTAATGATTCGACAAAAGGTGAAAAAGAAAAATAGAACCTGGTGTGATGCTACTGCTAGCCACTAGTGCCCTTTCCTCACTAGTCTGAATGTCATGGGTGACGACTCTTGCTTTGGTGGCAAGAACTCTGTGATATCTCGAGCTGCTGAACTCGTGCTAATAGTGAGGCGTTAGACGCCTGTAGTAGCCTTTGGATGTTCCCTAGCATGGCCACTTGATTATAATGCACAATAGGGAAATCTCGCACCATTGAAGCTTGTTGACACAATTGTTGGTTTTCCATGGTGGCTTGGGCTTCCGTTATTATTCAGAATGATCTTTCGATTTGGCTCTGAGATGCACTTATGAAATACATCATGTCTTGTTATTTCTCATACATGGCGTACAACAAGCCATCTCTCTCCTCCTCACGAGCTTGTTGTTCCTGCATTATTTCTTTAGTATAATAGAAACCAGGGGAATCACCTGCAAAAGGGTTAAAAGAATCGGGTGCGGTGTGTGCAGGTGAAAAATGTGGAGGTGGAGAGTTATGAACGGGAGACATGATCCTCTGATCAGACTCATCATCAGTATCAGTAACATTTTATGGAACTAGACCAATAATGGGTGTAGCTTTCAAATCATTGGTCCAATTTCTTTTGTTTCGTATATCGGTACGATCAGGCCAAGGCAAAACAACACTCTCAATTGCTACATTTTGAACCATGAGTTTGTAACGCCCGGAAATTCGATTATTCGGTTAATCTAGACGTTTGGAGTGTTTAGTGAAGTTTTCGTATTTTGAGACGATTTAGTCTGTATTAGTTCGGGATAGCGGATCGATATTTAATCAAGAGTTTTGATATTTTCAGTATTATAAATATTATTGGAATAATATTTGAAGTTTTGAGAATTTTCTGAGTAATTAAGATTAGACCGGAAATATGATATATTGGTCGAATTTGGATTGTCGGTGTTATTTAATGGTACATTTGGAATTATTAAATTGAAGTCGGAAAATAATATTAAGAATAATATTATTTGTAAGTCGGAATTATTATATCGGTGAAATATTATTAAGTGAGGTATTGGTTAATTTGAGTTATTTATCTTATTGGGCCTAAATTGGTTTGTAGAAAATAATAGAGAAGAGTTGTTATAGGCTAAGCCCAATTGCAAAGAATAAATTAGGGTTTTAGAGATAGAAAATGTGTGTTGTCATTTGAAGAGAAAGAGGCAAGTTTTGAAGAAGAGGAAGGAGCTTGAAGATTTCCATTCATGGTGCCCAATCGGAAGAGCAATTGGAGACCCATTGAGTTGCTTCAATGGATAAGGTAAGGGTGGGGTTCTCTTCCTTTAATGGGGCTCATGAACAATTGTATGTGGGAAATCAGGGATTTAGGTTGTTGCAATTGCTTGTGTTAATTGATTGTTTGAAGGAATTTGCCATGAAATTGATTGAGTCAAACTGTTGTGTTCTTAATGTACTGTCTAGAAAATGATTTCTGCATTTTAAATTGTGGTATGAAAACCTGGAAACAAAATTGAATGAGTGAATCCCTATTTACTGAGAAGAGCCGCTTCAAAACTATACTTTTATTTCCATAATCCATTACTAAAGTGCTATGAGGCACACCATAGCTTGGTGGAGACGTGCGCCATGGATTGAAGGGGGTGGCCGTCACAAGCTATGTTCATCCACTGTTTCTTTTATTTATTTTTAATGGCAATGTTCCTTGCAATGATTCTATTATGTTAATTTATGAATCCTCCTGGAAAATATAGTTTGAGACGAGGGCCTTCAAAAATGATGGTTAATGATTTTAAATATGATTATATCATTTTCAATTTATTGAGACGCCGGCCCTGTAGCATAATTACTGGAGACGCTGGTCTCCATTGTGGAATAAACTTTATTTTTCTTTCTCTTATGTACATTTATTTCTTTCTTCCTTAATGATTCTTAAGGAAATGAATATATGTATAATGGAATAATAGTAATAATATAACAATAATAGAAATGGCATTATAATAGTAAAACAGTAGAAACAATAAGCAATTGCAAACAGTAGTATCCGTTGAATAATATGCCATGAACAGTAGCAGTTAGAAAAACAAATTAAATGCAAAACAGTCTTGTTTGATCGAAATAGCCGAATTAAGCGGCATAATTAGTTGTCCGGAATTTGATGAAAATTTACGTGGTAGCTAAGTTTAATTAGTAGATTAACATGGTGGTGTTATTTTGTTGAAATTGTGATATTTTACGAATCGACTGAAATTATGTTTGGTTTAAATATTCTTTATAAATAAATTATAATAATTTAATAGAATTGTCAATAGAGTTGTTAGAGTTGTCAATAGAGTTGTTAGAGTCGACAATAAGTTGTCAGAGTTGTTTTGAATTATTAAAAGTCATATTTTTATTTGTTTTGAGTAATTCTGACATGTTTAGAGTTGTCAGTGTATAACGTTGGAACTTTAACAGTTCATATCTTTTGAACTGTAACTCCGTTTGAGTCTCCGTTCGAGGCGTTAGAAAGCTAGCATGATATTCTTTTCAATAAAAATGGTCTTGAACAATAGAATGCTAGAAATTGGAAATGGAGTAAAAATAGAAGTTAATTAAATTAATATAGTGTGATTATTAAATGGTTGATTAAATTAATAGTTGAATTAATTTCAATGTGTTTAATTGATTAGAATATAATTTGGAATTAGATTAACTATTTGGTTTGTCGGTAAATTACGATATTTTGAGAATTTATCCGTAATTGTGTTTTGACTTGAATATGTATGTTGAGAAATATATATTATTATGTCAATGATGTTGTTTTGATATTGATTCTCTGTGGGTAGTTGGATAGCATTAATTTTAATGATTAATTGCTTGATTTTAAATGTGTATGTTCATATATAATTGGCAAAATGAGAATTAACATGAGATAGTATGGTTACTAGTGTTAATTGGATTTTGTGAATCGTAATTGATTAATTGGCCTTTTATATGTGAATGATATGTATGTGTTGTGAATGTTGTGTACAATTGGTGGATAATTCATCGAGTTGAATTATTGTGATATGCTAAATATTAAGATGGTAGAGATGATCTTAATTGCATATGTTTGTCAACATTGTACATGCATTCATGTCATGGTGTGCCTTGAAACAAAGGTGGTTTGCTTTGAAACAAAAGCGGGGCTTGGATTCTAGAGTGAATTCGGAAAGCGGTAAACTATATGTTTACACTTGGTGGCTTTGATCTTGTCCGGATCTGAAGCGTGGCTAGATTCTATATGAATCGGAAGCGGTGGAACTTTGGGTCCATATTGGGTACCACATGCATAGAGTCACATGTCTTGCATTGAGTCACATTGAGGTTAAGTGGTGTTTGAATATATGCATTTATGTGATTGTCATGTGTACATGAGATGTGATAATTGAAATTGGTGATGTTTTGATATATAATTGGTTAAACGTGTGAATATGTGATAATGATGGATTGTGTATATATTTGGGATAATAGTATTGAATCTTTTGAGTATTATACTATTGAATTTTGTGCTTACTTGAATATGTGAAATTTATTAGATGATACTATTTACATGATTACGACTTGTTGTGTGATGAAAAGTATGTGAGATTAATGAACTGTAGAAGTATGATGTGTATAGTAGCTATTGATACTTGTGATGTGATGATTTTATATGTCTGAATCCTAGCATGCAATTTATCATATGCCCACTTATATGATTTGATATCTCACCCTTTTTTTCTTGTTTCGCCGTTGCCTTTATATTGGCAACGTGCAGGTATTCAAGTATGAAGATTTAGTTGCCGTTACTCGAGTCGGTTGTCGCTCGGATACGTAGCACTCTAGGGGGAACGATTTATACTATTATTGATGTTGCTATTTAATTGTTTCATTTTGGTTGGACAAAATGTTAAGTTAACTAAAGATATTTTATTGAATACATTCTTAAGTGATTCCGCTGTGTTTTAATAAAATAAGTTATTCTATTTCAAAGGTGCTATGTATCCGCTTTATGCGACGGAGTGATTTGTTTTGTTTTGATTATGTGACGCCTCATTTGTTTATTGAGAAATTTTGAAAAACTCTGATTTATATATATTTGCCGGGTAGAAATGGGGTGTTACATTAGTGGTATCAGAGCAGGTCGGTCTGTCCGGCCAAGTTGTCGAGTCAGTTGAGTTGTGTGACAGTTGAATGCTGTCAGTGTTTTATCCCTTAGTACGTGACATGTGTGTGAAACACTGTCGGTACTTGTTTGCTTTGTTGCATGGATTGGTTTGATTCCAAGTGGGGAGAAGTCTTACTTCTCGAAGATGTTTCTGTTGTAAGGGATGGTCAGGTATGTTGTTGACAAGCGACGATGCAAGTGTTGTTGAGAGTTTAGGATGTTAGCCAGAGTCGAAGATGATGTGAAGTTAAGGATAATTTTGGGAAACAGAAGTTAGAGAGTGGCGATGTTCAGCACGGTTGAGGACTGAGAACTTGTCTGTGTGTTTAACCTTTGCGTCTGATGCCGGTGTCTGACAAGTGTTAAGGTGATAAAGTTGCAGTAGACTTTATGTTAGACTTGCATAAGTGATTAATGAACGTAGTCGATGTGTGAAGTGTTGTGAATCGCAAACCCGAGTTGGAACTCGAGAATGCGCGTAGCTTGAGTTTTGGATATCTGATTTGAACTTCGTTTGAAGCGTCAGAAAGATAACGAGATGAAGTGTATTATAAGAATGATTTCTGCAGTCCTAATAGATTTGACTTTGATGTGATGATGTTGGGATGGGGTGCTGTTATGATGTAAAAACGATTTATACTCCACAATGGTTGTCGAATACTAATTGACAAATTGGGGAACTGATCACCCTCAATCTATTGTTAATAGTAGACGAAACTCGTGTTGGATGTTATAGATTTGTCTTGTTGTCTTAATAGTGTGGAAAAAGTGTTTATATTTTATCGTGAAGATGGTCGTTCATTGGTTTGTGTAGCTCGATAAGAGGGATGGTTGAGTAAGAATCGGACGAAATAAGCAATCAGTGTGGTGAGTATTGTACAAGCGAATGTCGCAAGGCAAAGATTTGGAAGTAACAGTGAAACAATGATGTGAAAATGAGTATTAAGGAAAGTTTGCATTGGATTGAAAATTTATGAACAATACAGTTGACGGAGTGTTAACAAGGCAGTGACTTAAAGAATAATTATCAGAGTTGCGCAGCGGAAGCATTGTGTTGCACTATTGTTATACGACTTGTAAGAAGTGAAGGACGATATGTCAGAAGACTGTGAAGTGGAGTTATCTTGATGTTTGGATTGATAGACTGTTGGAATAGGTGCGATGAGCCAGGATGCTGCATTGAGTCGCTGATTATTGTGAATCTGGTAAGAATAGTAATGTGTTTGTGTTCATGAGGAATCTTTGATGTGACAAAGAGGTATAGATCGAAGTGTTACCAAACACGATTTAGATATTTAAGAACTGGATACGAGACTTGGTTGAGATGGTGTTGTCAAGTAGATTTTCGAGGACGAAAATATTCTAAGTGGGGGAGAGTTGTAACGCCCGGAAATTCGATTATTCGGTTAATCTAGACGTTTGGAGTGTTTAGTGAAGTTTTCGTATTTTGAGACGATTTAGTCTGTATTAGTTCGGGATAGCGGATCGATATTTAATCAAGAGTTTTGATATTTTCAGTATTATAAATATTATTGGAATAATATTTGAAGTTTTGAGAATTTTCTGAGTAATTAAGATTAGACCGGAAATATGATATATTGGTCGAATTTGGATTGTCGGTGTTATTTAATGGTACATTTGGAATTATTAAATTGAAGTCGGAAAATAATATTAAGAATAATATTATTTGTAAGTCGGAATTATTATATCGGTGAAATATTATTAAGTGAGGTATTGGTTAATTTGAGTTATTTATCTTATTGGGCCTAAATTGGTTTGTAGAAAATAATAGAGAAGAGTTGTTATAGGCTAAGCCCAATTGCAAAGAATAAATTAGGGTTTTAGAGATAGAAAATGTGTGTTGTCATTTGAAGAGAAAGAGGCAAGTTTTGAAGAAGAGGAAGGAGCTTGAAGATTTCCATTCATGGTGCCCAATCGGAAGAGCAATTGGAGACCCATTGAGTTGCTTCAATGGATAAGGTAAGGGTGGGGTTCTCTTCCTTTAATGGGGCTCATGAACAATTGTATGTGGGAAATCAGGGATTTAGGTTGTTGCAATTGCTTGTGTTAATTGATTGTTTGAAGGAATTTGCCATGAAATTGATTGAGTCAAACTGTTGTGTTCTTAATGTACTGTCTAGAAAATGATTTCTGCATTTTAAATTGTGGTATGAAAACCTGGAAACAAAATTGAATGAGTGAATCCCTATTTACTGAGAAGAGCCGCTTCAAAACTATACTTTTATTTCCATAATCCATTACTAAAGTGCTATGAGGCACACCATAGCTTGGTGGAGACGTGCGCCATGGATTGAAGGGGGTGGCCGTCACAAGCTATGTTCATCCACTGTTTCTTTTATTTATTTTTAATGGCAATGTTCCTTGCAATGATTCTATTATGTTAATTTATGAATCCTCCTGGAAAATATAGTTTGAGACGAGGGCCTTCAAAAATGATGGTTAATGATTTTAAATATGATTATATCATTTTCAATTTATTGAGACGCCGGCCCTGTAGCATAATTACTGGAGACGCTGGTCTCCATTGTGGAATAAACTTTATTTTTCTTTCTCTTATGTACATTTATTTCTTTCTTCCTTAATGATTCTTAAGGAAATGAATATATGTATAATGGAATAATAGTAATAATATAACAATAATAGAAATGGCATTATAATAGTAAAACAGTAGAAACAATAAGCAATTGCAAACAGTAGTATCCGTTGAATAATATGCCATGAACAGTAGCAGTTAGAAAAACAAATTAAATGCAAAACAGTCTTGTTTGATCGAAATAGCCGAATTAAGCGGCATAATTAGTTGTCCGGAATTTGATGAAAATTTACGTGGTAGCTAAGTTTAATTAGTAGATTAACATGGTGGTGTTATTTTGTTGAAATTGTGATATTTTACGAATCGACTGAAATTATGTTTGGTTTAAATATTCTTTATAAATAAATTATAATAATTTAATAGAATTGTCAATAGAGTTGTTAGAGTTGTCAATAGAGTTGTTAGAGTCGACAATAAGTTGTCAGAGTTGTTTTGAATTATTAAAAGTCATATTTTTATTTGTTTTGAGTAATTCTGACATGTTTAGAGTTGTCAGTGTATAACGTTGGAACTTTAACAGTTCATATCTTTTGAACTGTAACTCCGTTTGAGTCTCCGTTCGAGGCGTTAGAAAGCTAGCATGATATTCTTTTCAATAAAAATGGTCTTGAACAATAGAATGCTAGAAATTGGAAATGGAGTAAAAATAGAAGTTAATTAAATTAATATAGTGTGATTATTAAATGGTTGATTAAATTAATAGTTGAATTAATTTCAATGTGTTTAATTGATTAGAATATAATTTGGAATTAGATTAACTATTTGGTTTGTCGGTAAATTACGATATTTTGAGAATTTATCCGTAATTGTGTTTTGACTTGAATATGTATGTTGAGAAATATATATTATTATGTCAATGATGTTGTTTTGATATTGATTCTCTGTGGGTAGTTGGATAGCACTAATTTTAATGATTAATTGCTTGATTTTAAATGTGTATGTTCATATATAATTGGCAAAATGAGAATTAACATGAGATAGTATGGTTACTAGTGTTAATTGGATTTTGTGAATCGTAATTGATTAATTGGCCTTTTATATGTGAATGATATGTATGTGTTGTGAATGTTGTGTACAATTGGTGGATAATTCATCGAGTTGAATTATTGTGATATGCTAAATATTAAGATGGTAGAGATGATCTTAATTGCATATGTTTGTCAACATTGTACATGCATTCATGTCATGGTGTGCCTTGAAACAAAGGTGGTTTGCTTTGAAACAAAAGCGGGGCTTGGATTCTAGAGTGAATTCGGAAAGCGGTAAACTATATGTTTACACTTGGTGGCTTTGATCTTGTCCGGATCTGAAGCGTGGCTAGATTCTATATGAATCGGAAGCGGTGGAACTTTGGGTCCATATTGGGTACCACATGCATAGAGTCACATGTCTTGCATTGAGTCACATTGAGGTTAAGTGATGTTTGAATATATGCATTTATGTGATTGTCATGTGTACATGAGATGTGATAATTGAAATTGGTGATGTTTTGATATATAATTGGTTAAACGTGTGAATATGTGATAATGATGGATTGTGTATATATTTGGGATAATAGTATTGAATCTTTTGAGTATTATACTATTGAATTTTGTGCTTACTTGAATATGTGAAATTTATTAGATGATACTATTTACATGATTACGACTTGTTGTGTGATGAAAAGTATGTGAGATTAATGAACTGTAGAAGTATGATGTGTATAGTAGCTATTGATACTTGTGATGTGATGATTTTATATGTCTGAATCCTAGCATGCAATTTATCATATGCCCACTTATATGATTTGATATCTCACCCTTTTTTTCTTGTTTCGCCGTTGCCTTTATATTGGCAACGTGCAGGTATTCAAGTATGAAGATTTAGTTGCCGTTACTCGAGTCGGTTGTCGCTCGGATACGTAGCACTCTAGGGGGAACGATTTATACTATTATTGATGTTGCTATTTAATTGTTTCATTTTGGTTGGACAAAATGTTAAGTTAACTAAAGATATTTTATTGAATACATTCTTAAGTGATTCCGCTGTGTTTTAATAAAATAAGTTATTCTATTTCAAAGGTGCTATGTATCCGCTTTATGCGACGGAGTGATTTGTTTTGTTTTGATTATGTGACGCCTCATTTGTTTATTGAGAAATTTTGAAAAACTCTGATTTATATATATTTGCCGGGTAGAAATGGGGTGTTACAGTGTAGGGTGATAAAGGTTCTAATGTGGCAAGCTCAGTATCTAGCCCTAAAGCACATGCGAGGGATGTAATCAACCCTCCAAAAGAGATAGTCCCTTTATTTATCATACCTGCGCATATGTGGGCTATCATAAAAGGTGTAGAATTCACAGATTTTTGTGTAAGTGTTGCCTGCAAGTAAAGAAACTCATTTGCATTCAATTTATTAGAATTTTCTCGGTCAAAAATAGTTTCGGCCAACATTTGACGGAAGACACTGATGGCCGGGTTATGGATTTTAGAAGACAAGTTACCCTCAAAGGATTCAGTGGTAGAACCCATTATTTCTTTCCAAAACGTAACAGCCTCAATTGCCCACTCTGTGTCTATCGGTGTGTTTACCCAGAAAAATGGTAAACAAGCGCTAGTTTCCTTTTTAAAGGTTACTTTGCGGAGTCAACTAGAATACTCCAGGACTGATTGCTTTATTTTGTTAGATTATGCGTATATGATTTATATTAAATGTAAATAGTGACTTTAACGTAAAAGTAAGTACTGAAATTAAAGGCTTTAAAGTAAACCAAAGCAATAAAAAAGGCAGTAAATGTGCACTGAAAGATAAAATGTAATGTAAAATGATTGCATTTAATTCAACTGGTACGCATACGTACATTCCAAGGTTGCACTCGTTACTCATTGCGTAGAGATTTGAGTTATACTTGTGTTTATGTAGAAAATGCGGACCTCTAACTATTCCTATGAAACTTGCTTAAATAGAAAAATAAAATAACTACTACTAACGGTCGACTGGCTATCAGTCAACACGTGTCTTCGACATGCAAGATCTTCAATTGTGAGACTTCCACGCGTCCTGTGAGAACTGCCAGAAAAACTGCCTGGAACTGCCTCTTAACTTCTACTGCCTCTCGACCTCCACTTCAGTTTCTGCAGCCAAAAATCCTTAAGTCTTCGCATCCTTTTGGTCTGGTCGAACGCTGAAGCCTCTGATCAACTTTCTAGTCGAACAGCTTCGACTACTAAGCGTTATTTGGTCGACTCGCCTTGACCCACCTGGTAATGTAGATATTAACGTGAGGCCTAATTACCAATTTAGGGCCTTTTTACCAAATTGAGGCCCAATTGCCAATTTTGGGCCTTAGTTGCCCATTTATTTAGTAAGTCGAAATCCTAGGGTAACAAATTGCCCCTCCAAGCGACTTCTTTCGACTGACTTTAGGAAAGAGAAAGATGTCGTTTCAGTTCTTTCTTGGGTTTCGACTTTTGTTAATTCCCATTACGCCATGATTACGTTTCATTTTCCCAGGCACTAATTATTACCTAAACGCTAGGTAATGGGCTATTAACTGCTTCCAGCTTGCTTGTGTCAGTTTCCAAGATATTTAATACGATTTTTGATCTTCTAACTTCCTTCCCCCACGTTTGTCTTGCTGAAGTAACTACACATTCTCTATATATAGCCTCATTCCTTCCACTTCTTTTTTACATCTCCTTACGCACAACACTTTAAACTCTTTCATCTTTTCAATCTTTTCAAACTATGGCACAACCTTTAACAAATGCCAACATAAGATCCTGTATTAAGAAAGAATTCAAGCTTTCTGCAGAAGAGTTTGATGCGAATCATATCAATGCTCGTGCCCTCTATGTTAGCCAGAGGCTTGCATTTTATCCCGAAATTCTAGATGGAAACATCTATCCCTGCATGCTGATTGAGTTCTGGAGATTTGCATCTTTGCGCATAGATCCAGAAGGGAGGACTACTATAACCTCCACCATTCGAGGGGCTCATGTCAGCATCACTCCCTCAACAATCTCTGATTTGTTGAAATGCAGCAATACCGGTGCAACGTCTTCGACATGAACACTTCTAACATGTTAAGGGATCTCATGGACAATGACCCCTTTAGTGCCAGAGTTATCAAAATTTGGCACCAACTTTTGGTAGGCAACTTTCGTCCGCGCAACCATAATAAAAATAACATCATGGTGGAAGACTTGGAGTTCATTTCTTGTGCTCTTCAAGGAAAGAAAATCAACTTTCCTCTTTTGATTTTTAAACAACTCGTGGAAGCTGTCTCTTCAACGGCCTCTCGTCAAGGAATGGTGACTTGTCTTCCTTATGGAAGATTCTTGTCTTACCTATTTCTCAAGCAAGGTGTAGTGAGGAAAATGCGCAAGGCCGGGCGCGTAGAGATGTTCGAAGCCGAAAGCCTACCTCTACTATCTCTGGAGGACATCGACCAAAGAGTTCACTAAATATTGGATATTTTAGTGGCTTTAGGGTTTGCCAGTTTTTCTTTTTCTTTTTTGTAATGACTGCGCCTTTTATGAAGGCACTTTTTGTAATGACTGGCCAAGACTTTTAGCCATTTTAATATAATCTCTTAGTTTTTTATTCTCTTATTCGAATTTCTTGAAGTATAGGTTTATATTTTTTCAAATATTTACCATTTATCCTCAAGATTCGACCATCTGAATTTAGTTCTTCAATTTCATATGCATTGTTTGAAAACACCTGCAAAATTTTAAACGGTCCTTCCCAACTTGGGGACCATTTACCCAATAACTTATTCCTTTGATCCATGGGTAGAATAACCTTCCATACATAGTCACCTACCATGAATGTCTTCTCCTTGACTTTCTTGTTGTAGGCCTTCGCCACCTTTTCCTTTTGTCTTATTAATCTATCCAACGCTATTAGCCTCTCTTCGTCTAATTCGACTAACTCATCTAACATCATATTCCAGTATTCGTCAGACGAGAGACTATTTTGTCGTTGAATTCTTGTCGAATGTAGATGAATCTCTGCAGGCAATACAGCATCATGCCCAAAAGTCAAACGAAATGGGGTAGTTTTTATTGCTTCCTTTGGTGACGTTCGACAAGCCCAAAGGATTTGGTCGAGCGTTTGATGCCAATTTCTTGGATTTTTTCCCACATGCTTCTTTATTAAATTTATGATAACTTTATTAGCAGCTTCGACCTGACCATTTGCCTGGGCATAATATGGAGTAGATGTTAACAATTTAAACCCTGTTTCTCCTGCAAAAGCTTGCATTTTTTGACCAACAAAAATTGTTCCTTGATCAGTAGTGATAGTTTCTGGAATCCCATATCTGTAGATAATGTGTTTTTGTATGAAACTAATCACTGCTTCTTGATCAGCATTAACTAGTGGGATTGCCTCTATCCATTTAGTAAAATAATCTATTCCTACTAAGATGAATCTTTGTTGCTTGGAAGATGCAGGTTTAATCTCTCCTATTAAATCCAAAGCCCATCCTCTAAAAGGCCAAGGTTTAATAATCGCATGCAATTCACTGGCTGGAACATGTTGAATGCCTGAAAATTTCTGGCACTCTTGGCATCCTCTTGCATATTCAATACAGTCTTTTAGCATTGTTGGCCAATATAAACCCTGTCTAAACAACAACCATTTCATCTTATGGCCTGATTGATGAGCTCCACAAACACCACTATGAACTTCTGACACAGCCAAATATGCTTCAGCTTCACTTAAGCATTTCAACAATACACCCTCGGTTGTTTTCTTGTATAAATCATTTCCTAATATCACATAGTTTAGAGCTCTATATTTAATCTTTCGATCAGTTCCTCCGACTGGATTATTTAGGTATTGGACCAATGGGTTTCTCCAATCAGCATCAGTCATATTGTCGATGGCAAAAATTTCCAATGCATACAAATTTTCAATTTCAACATCATCATCTACCCCCTCGAATTTTGACGTCGACAATTGACCCAATTTATTTAATACTTCATGAGTTTCTTTATTCTTGATCTCGACCATATCTTCCAACTTGTCTTTAGAAACTCTATACCCAGAAGCAATTTGTGCCAATTCATTGGCAATGTAATTGTTGGATCTTGGTACATGCAAGATCTCAACATGTTCGAAGCTTTCTAATAAGCGTATCACAATTGCATAATACATTATTAGATTTTCTTTAATGCACTTATACTCTTTTTTGATTTGTCGAATCACTAGTTCAGAATCACCTCGAATCTCAACCCGGGTTGCCCCTAAATCTATTAGGGCCTTCAAACCAGTAATCAAGGCTTCATATTCGACTTCATTATTAGAGCATACTTCTCTCATTTTGTAATGGAACTTAGTTGGAAATCCCTTAGGGGAAATAATTAGGACTCCAATGCCTGAACCATTTTTGTGACTAGAACCATCGAAAAACAATTTCCAGTTAGTTTGCTCGACTTGATTTACAGACAATTCGACTAACCCATGGTCGACTATAAAATCAGCCACAACTTGTCCTTTCATAGCTTTTAAAGGAACATATGTTAAGGAGAATTCAGTTAGCGCTAATGCCCACTTACCAATTCGACTACGCAAAATTGGCTTAGACAACATATGTTTAATGATATCAAAATGAGAAGACACATACACATCAACAGGCTTTATATATTGCTTAAGTTTGTTACATGAGAAATACAAGCATAAGCATAATTTTTCAATATCATTATACCTAGTTTCAGCATCTACTAGGGTTCGACTTAGATAATATATGGCTCTTTCGACGCCATTATCATCTTCTTGGGCCAACATACTCCCAATTGTCGAGCCTGATGCAGCTATGTATAACTTCATACTTTTTGTCCTATTGGGGGATAACAAAATAGGAGACTTAGTTAAATAAGCTTTTATTTGGTCGAATGCCTGTTGATGTTCTTGTTCCCATTTGAATTGATCTTGGTTCTTGAGTTTCACAAGTGGTGAAAATATCTTCGTTTTGCCACTTAGATTTGAGATGAATCTTCTCAAGAAATTAATCTTCCCCAACAATGACTGGAGTTGTTTCTTTATTTCTGGCGCCTTTAGCTCCAAGATTGCTTTCGTCTTATTTTGGTTTATCTCAATGCCTTTCTTGTGATCCACGAAGCCTAGGAAATCCCCTGCATGTACACCAAAAGCACATTTTAAAGGGTTCATTTTGAGTCCATATTTCCTCATACGTTCAAAAGATTGTCGAAGATGGTCTAAGTGACCATTTTCAGAGTTAGATTTTATTACAATATCATCAATATAAACCTGCATAAACTTTTCAATAAAATCATGAAACATGGAATTCATGGCTCGTTGGTATGTAGCTCCAGCATTTTTTAAACCAAAAGGCATTACCACCCATTCATAAGTTCCTAAAGCACCTGGGCATCGAAACGCCGTCTTAGGTACATCTTCGTCAGCTATAAAAATTTGGTTATAGCCTGAATACCCATCCAATAAACTGAGATATTCAAATCCGGCTGCAGAGTCGACTAACATTTCAGCAACTGGCATGGGATATTCATCTTTAGGAGTAACCTTATTTAAATCTCTGAAATCTATGCATACACGAAGGCTACCATTTTTCTTTATGACAGGCACTATATTAGCTAACCATTCGACATACCTCGCAGTTCGAATAAACTTGCTTTTCAGCAATCTTTCAATTTCTATTTTGATTTTTTCCATAACCTCTGGCGCAAATCTTCTAGGAAGCTGCTTGATAGGTTTCTTCCCTGGGTTTAATGGTAGTCGATGCTCCACCACCTGTCGACTTAAACCAGGCATTTCATTGTAATCCCATGCAAAACAATCTTTGTATTATTTCAAAAGTCGAATCAACTTGGCTTTTAGGTCATTTGTAAGCCTCGTACTTACATAAGTAGGCCTTTTAATGATCCCATCACCTAGATCAATTTCCTCAAGAGGGTCTTGAGCTTGCATCCTTTTTACTGATCCTGATGGATCCATTTCGAAACCCAAAGGTTCGTCATCGTATATCCCGTCGAGTCGTTCGACTTGGTGATCGACTTCTTGATCGTTTTCATTTTTTACTATCATGGCCTCAATCGTCATATTTTTCTCTAGTTCAGCTTCTAAAGCCGCTTTTTCTTTGTTCTCGGCCAAATAGGCCGTTATTCGAGCCAGGTATTCTGACTCAGTGGTCATCATCTTTGACCGTTGTCCTCTGTTCTGGAGGACTTTCCTGATTCAATGGTTCATTAGGATCTTCTTTATTCCAAATGAAACCATAATTTGGGTCCAAGTTCAGATACTTAGACACACTTTCATCAGAAGGGTATACATCTTCTGCTTTGTAGCAAGGAGCTACATTTGCCAAATGCTGGTCGAAATGTCTGCGACCACTTTCAGTTTTGTAATAACTTTGGTCAGCTTCAATATTTTCCACTATACCATCTGACCTCCAAATAGCTACACGCTGATGTAAGGTGGAAGGAACTGCTCCAATCCCATGGATCCATTCTCGACCCAACAGCAGTTTAAAATTTGCCTGAGATGCAATCACCATGAATACGGTTGACCTGACAGACGAACCAACATCTAGTTTTACTAGAATTACTCCAAGTATTCCACTTGTCTTACCCTCATAATTAGACAGTACCATATTATGTGGTCTTAAGTCTTTGTCAGTCTTTCCCACTTTCTGAAGTGAAGAATAGGGCATTAAGTTTACAGCAGCCCCACCATCGACAAACACTTTGTTTATTGGAACACCATCCACTTTCGCCCTTATGAATAAAGGTTTCAAATGATACATCATTCCTCGACCTGGCCTCTCAAACACAGCCTTTTGCTCTTCTACCACTCCTTTTCCCATCACATAGTAACAAACAGGTGTTTCTTCCACATTCTCGTCAGGAAGAAAATCATCTTCATTCTCAGATACCTCAGAGATTCTGTCGAACTCAGCCGGGAGTACAGAAACAATCCCACAGTCGATTAGCAATTCATCTGACTCTATGTCAAAGTTATCATCGACTTCTTCGTCTGACAATGGAGAACACTCAGGCTCTTTTTCTGTTTTGGGGATCGGAGCATCGTCGTCGACCAATTCTTTGATCAATTTCTTTCCTAGGATCATCCTAGCAGCTAATCTTTCATTTGCTATTTTAGCCTGCTCCTCAGTCAACTTCCTATGAAAGGGTTTTGACTGATAGTGAGAAAATCCTGCCTGCACCATTTTTGAACCCTCTTGTCCATTCTTGTGGCTTCTTTGGTAACGCCTCCATTGCGTTCGAGTCATGGGGTTCTTTCCTTTGTAGTTTGGAGATATGTAATCTTTTCTTTTAGATCCACTATCAGTCCAAGAACCTTCAGCATTGGTTCCATCGCCTTGAATCTGCCATTCTGGACGTTTACCTCTGAAGTTAATAGGTTTCACCCATTTGTCTTCAGGGACATCCGTCTTAGGACGGAAAGTCCTTGGTTTTTCAAACATCTTCCTGTATTCTCCAGCCCTTCGACCACTGTTTTCTCCTGTATACATGAATTGACGTTTCTTGCCTCGACGAGGGTCGAACCTCACTTTGTTTGCAGCATCGACATTGAAAACAGCATCACACCTTGGGCATAATCCGACTTGAGAGTTGTTATTGTGGCATCTCTCAAGGAATTTCAAAAGACTTTCTTTTGGTTCAGGATAAACCATGTTTAAAACTTTGCCATTAGTAGCACCGTTTTGCTTTCTAACGAAACCATCAGTAGTCGCGACCATCATCACATCAGCAAGCTCAGTATAGTGAGCCTCTTCGACTTGCAAAGGATCAGTATCAACTTGCATTGATGACTTTGGCTTTTCTCCAAACTGTAACCTTCCTTCTTTCAAAGCTTTTTGCACTAAATCCCTGAAAAGGACACATTGAGAAGTTTTATGACCCAAGAAATTATGAAATTTACAAAATCCTCTTTTTTTCTTTTGTTCAAGAGGAGGATTTTTAAGTCCCGGGGGTACTATGATTTGCCCATCAGAAACCAACAAATCAAATATTTCATCACATTTTGTTATATCAAATGAATACGTTTTACTAGAAAATTTTTCATTCTTACTTTCAACCAGATTTTTATCTTTTGAAGGTTTAAGCAATTTACAGATATATGGTGGTCCTGGCTTTAATTCAGCCACGTTGACCTCTCCCTCTTCGTATTCACTGTCGCTATTAGAGTCGAACTCACTTGTAGTAACATAAGCTATTTTTTCTTTCTTATGATACTTATTAGCCCTAGCCTTTTCAGCCTTTAGCCTTTCGACCTGGCGTACTCTGTCTGCCAGTTGTGCCATGTCTCTCAAATGTTGGGTGTCTAATTTCTTCCTTATGGAATAATCTAACCCACCTGCAGCCATTTCGACTAACTCATGTTCAGGAATTTGTGTAAAACATCTAGCTTTCAGTAACCTAAAACGGTTTAGATAGTCATCGACTGGTTCTGTACCCTTTCGTCTAACTCCTGCTAATTCTTTCAAGCTAATTTTTGACTGCCCCATATAAAATTGTTCATGAAACAATCGTTCTAATTGGTTCCATGAGAACAAAGATTGGGGAGATAAGGTCGTGAACCAAGTAAATGCATTTTTCGTTAAAGAACTTGGAAAATACTTCATCTTTAGATTTTCATTGTTTGCTATTTCTCCAGCCTCCGTCTGGAACCTAGCAATATGTTCGACCGTCGACTCGCCAGTCTCACCAGCAAATTTGGTGAATTTTGGGACTTTCCACCCCCTAGGCAATTATGTTTGCCTTACATATTCTGACAACGGGGAAACGAAATTTGGTCTATGCAAACCTACATTTATCCCATTTTGGACTAAAATTTGTTCGACTACATTAGAGATATTATTGTGTCCAACATTGACATCTTGCTGGATGTTCCTAAGAACCTGGTCAGCATCTTGATGCCTTTGTACTATTCTAGGGATCTCTTGCTCAATTTGATCTCCTTGTCCTATAGGTTCAACCCCTCTCACATTCGACCCTTGAGTAGTCGAAACGTTTGGTTGTGGGGGCGCTCCAAAGAAATCTGCAATTCTGGCCATTTGTCCCGCCAATATTTCATAACTTTGATTCTTGTTATTTATCATGGGAGTAAAAACAGTTCCCATTTGTTGAGTAAGGGCATTCACCATTTCATGATTACTTTCGTCCATTTGTTGTCGAATTGACAACATTGACGTAGTACTTAAAGATGGCAAAACCTGGTGATTATATCCTATGCCTATAGGTCGACCCCCTGGATTTGATGTGCTTGTAGCCATCATGTTGTCAGAATATAATGAAGGATTTGTATGCAAACCTTGCATCATAGACGTGGGCGTTCCAAACTGAGGGTTAAAACCTGGTGGAGGCATCATTCCATGAAACGGCGGTCGTAATGGATTCAACGGTGACCGTACATTCGTTGGTGATGATACCATTATTGCTGCCGTCGCTCCGCCAGTATTTGTTGCTCCAACTGGGGACGAATCTGCGGCATTTTGTGGTGTTCCTCCGGTCAGAACACCTCCTTGATTTCCAGAAAGATCAGAATTATTTGTATTAACTTCAGCCATGTTAGTTAATTTCCGACCACTTCTTAATATCATTCATAACTAAAGAAAAATAAAGAACAATCGACGGGTCCCACTGGGCGTGCCAATTTGTTTACCCAGAAAAATGGTAAACAAGCGCTAGTTTCCTTTTTAAAT
This sequence comes from Vicia villosa, assembly GCF_029867415.1. Classification (NCBI taxonomy): domain Eukaryota; kingdom Viridiplantae; phylum Streptophyta; class Magnoliopsida; order Fabales; family Fabaceae; genus Vicia; species Vicia villosa. The sequence continues at coordinate 212,202,209 of NC_081180.1, read as the reverse complement.
GTTACTTTGCGGAGTCAACTAGAATACTCCAGAACTGATTGCTTTATTTGTTAGATTATGCGTATATGATTTATATTAAATGTAAATAGTGACTTTAACGTAAAAGTAAGTACTGAAATTAAAGGCTTTAAAGTAAACCAAAGCAATAAAAAAGGCAGTAAATGTGCACTGAAAGATAAAATGTAATGTAAAATGATTGCATTTAATTAAACTGGTACGCATACGTACATTCCAAGGTTGCACTCGTTACTCATTGCGCAGAGATTTGAGTTTTACTTGTGTTTATGTAGAAAATGCGGACCTCTAACTATTCCTATGAAACTTGCTTAAATAGAAAAATAAAATAACTACTACTAACGGTCGACTGGCTATCAGTCAACACGTGTCTTCGACATGCAAGATCTTCAATTGTGAGACTTCCACGCGTCCTGTGAGAACTGCCAGAAAAACTGCCTGGAACTGCCTCTTAACTTCTACTGCCTCTCGACCTCCACTTCAGTTTCTGCAGCCAAAAATCCTTAAGTCTTCGCATCCTTTTGGTCTGGTCGAACGCTGAAGCCTCTGATCAACTTTCTAGTCGAACAGCTTCGACTACTAAGCGTTATTTGGTCGACTCGCCTTGACCCACCTGGTAATGTAGATATTAACGTGAGGCCCAATTACCAATTTAGGGCCTTTTTACCAAATTGAGGCCCAATTGCCAATTTTGGGCCTTAGTTGCCCATTTATTTAGTAAGTCGAAATCCTAGGGTAACACGGTGCCTCACACAAAACACCTTCCCCGTAAGGAAAATGTAGTAACTCTACAAGCCGGTCAGTGGTATATTCATATTCCACATTAAACATGAGGAACTTAATAGTGCCTACAGTGCTTGCGGTGTTTGGCCTGGCAGTTTAAATAAGTGAAATTAAAAATTCTCGTGTGAGGTTCATATACGTGGGGTCTTTTAGTGCCATTAGATGGTGCAATCCTAATGTCTCAAACAAATAGTAAACACTATTGTAAATTCCCAAATTATATAAGCAAGTTTCGTCGACATACCGTGTGGAGAAAATGTCGCGGTTGAGCAATTCTTCATGCTTCTTCTTTTGCTTAGTACCATTGTTCCTTTGATGAAAAATGATGTTTCCATCACCCATTGCTGCCATTGTTGTTGTTTTTGTGAAGAAAAATGGAGGATTTTGATGAAGATGTGAAAATGGGAATTTTTAGTGAAAATTGAGGTATTAAAAGGTGAGAAATTGAGTGGGTTTAAGGAAAATGAGTGGGTACTTGAGTTATGGTGAATAATGAGAGTGAGTGGGGTTGTAAATGGAGTTAAAGGTGGAAGGGAGTGGGTTAGGGAAGAAGGATTTAGGTGAAAAATGGGGAAAGAATAGGGGTTTTTCTAGCGTCCCGGATTTCAAATCCCAGGACCCTTGGCGAACGCCATCCCCATGATGGTGAACGCCATCTTTGGCATTTGGGAAGTGGGCTTTAAGTTGCGGATTTTTAGGCTTTGGAGGTGTTTTGATGTATTTTTGGAGGTGCAATGGTATATCATTAGATGTTTGCCTTGCTAGAGTACCAACATTTGCAAAGGGATTAGTGTTAGAAAAAAAATTAAAATTTCACTGATAAATGCATAATCAATTGGAATTTTAAAAATTGCAAATAATGGAAAAAATTAATGTTACTAATGAAAAGGAATAGATCCAATGGACGAAAAATAAATCTAATTGCGGAAAATTAAATGCAATGACAAATACTTTAATAAATTAATGGATCTAATGACGGTGAAATTTAAATAACGGTAAGAAATAAATGTAATGACGAAAAACCAATGAATGACTCTAATGACAGTGAATTAAATAAATGATGATAAATGCTATCATTGTATCTGGAGGGTCGGCTAAATAGACCGGTGTGAGTGATCTTGAGTCTGATATGGACAAGATGCCCGAGCTTCTGCAACCTGGCGTTGAAGACGGTGAAGTTCCTGGTCAAGATAATCTGTTTCTTCAGCATGTGTGGCATTAGCCACGTCCATGTGCAAAGTAATATTTGTAGCTTCCTCGCGAAATGCAGCTATCTCTTGACGCATGACATTGAGTCATAGTCAATGTTACGACTTTGTAAATTGGCGTTAGAGGAAAATATGGTAGTCCTATCTAAGGGGGGTAAAGGATGATACTTTGGAACATGAGGGGTGGAAGGTTTGGGTGGTGTTTCTCCTTGCCGCTCTAAAACATATAACCAATTATCTCTATTATGGATATTGATTTTCTCATGGTTTGGTAAAGCGAAGCGATGCATGTAACACCCGTATATTTTAATTTTAATTTAATTTGGAAATTGAATTAATATTAGAACTATTTTGAATTATGGAAAATGAAATTAGAAAATAAAAGGTTAAGGCATTGGACTAATGGATGGTGTTAGCAAGAAAGGGGGTGTGAGTTAATAAAGCCTTTTAATAATTATAATATTATTTTTCATAAAACAAGAAGGAAGTTGGGAAAGAGGATAGAACGTGAAAGAACTGAAGGTTTTTGAACACGAAGAACGTGAAAGAGGAACAGTAGAGGGAGAGACCAATCAAGAATTCTTGGCTAAGGTAAGAGGAACAGTATAGGTGATGATGTTGATTAGGGATATTGTTTAGATCAATGAGTTTTCTTTTCTGTTTATGTTGATTGTGTTCACCTATGGATTGAATCTATGATTGTGAATTCCCAATTAATTGAGTAGAATTAGGTTTGTAATGAGTAAAATCGATTATAGGTTAATATACTATTGATGGTAGATGAATCCTATATGGTTAAGAGTGCAGAAATTCTGTTTTAGAATCCAAATCGTAGACTGTAACAGTGAAATCGCGAGGAAGACGAACTGGATAAGTTACAGGTTTTTGGCACTTCTGCCCATTTGCGTATGATACGCGTATGGTACGCGCCCCGTTACGCACCAAAATACGCCTTTCTGTTGATACGCGTATGGTACGCGTATGATGAAGAGCTGGTACGCGTATGGCCTTGTGGTACGCGTATGCTGTGTTTTAATAAGAAATCAGCTCATGCTCATACGCGTATTGTACGCGTATGATGTGCGTTTGTGTGGAAATCTGGCTCTGTTGGTACGCGTACGGTACACGTATAGCCAGTGTGAAATGCATAATTTTGCTGTTTGTAATTTTTGAAAGTTTGATGATGCGTAACTTTTAAAATATTGGCCTGTTTTGAGTGTCATTTTGATCATGATGAACTGGATGAAATAATCTTTATTATTGATTGATGTTATGATTTAATTGAATGATGTTAATATATATATATATATATATATATATATATATAAACATGCTCTGATGATGGTGATGATGAGGATGATGATGATGAGGACTTGAGTATGAGATGATGTTACTCATAGATTGATGATGATATAAGTATGTTTTATGTATGTTTGCATTCATTCATAATCATTTGATGAGGGCTGTATCCATGATGATGTGTTGGATCAGTGAAGGGCATAATTCCCATTGTGTGGAATTGTGCTGGTAGGGCCGTATCTTGATGATGTTAGATCGGTCGGTGGGTTATTCCCATTGATGATGTTGGTACCACATGCATAGTGTCCGTTCATACATATGCATGTGTCATACCCCAAAATTTTCCCATCACATTTCAAGATGTCTTGGCTCAAGCAGTCTCCTCAGGCTCATATGATATCCAATTGCAAGCATGTTCACTCTCCTCCTAAACAATAAGGACCAAAACTAGGGTTTTGTTTCTCTCCAAAAAAAAAAAATTTATGATGCCTCAAGTGGACTTCATGGTCTCTCATATCCTTCAAAGGATCCTCATGCCAAGTTTCAAGCTCTGATTCACAAGATTGCCCGATCAACAACTCAAATGGTCAACAGTCGACCAGTTCGACCTAAAAGTCAACTATGGTCAAACCACAGTCAAAACTCCTGATTTTTGGTCAACATCAATATTTTGAAGTCACATTCATCATTTGATCAAATTTTGATCATGATTCATCAAAGAGAGCTCAGAAATCATCAAAAGTCCAAGTTGCTAATGTAGGGTTTCTAGGAGAAAGTCAACCAAACTTTGACTGATCATATGTCTCTCATACTTCATCAAAAATTTCCCAAACAAAGCTCATTCTCAAGGAAATTCAATTCTCTATAACTTTGTTGTTGGGCCCAAGGTCAAGAAATGCTCCCGCATAAGAGATATAAGCCAAAACATTACAGGTCCTTCTAGAAGCTCGCAAAAAGCTGTTTTTTGTCAGGAGAAATATCATCAAGATAAAATCTCCAAATGAAAAATATGTTCCAAATTGGCTTGTAGAAGACATCTTGGCCTTTCCAAAAAGTCCTAGAACATCTCCATATGATAAAAATTGAATGAGTTATGACTTGTTGAATTTGACCAAATTTTAAGAAAGTGCATAAAGTGACTATTGAGCAAAAATGAATTTCTTCCAAATGGGCCTATCTTTTTATGATTGACACTTGTTCCTAATAAGGCCCACAACCTCCAAGGCCATCCTTGAATTTTTACCTATTTATTTTTATTTATTTTGGGTTTTACCTATTTAAATTCAAATTAAATCAAGTAAATTCCAAATAATGAAAGTGAGGCGCATGATTTGATTTTTACAATCAGAATAAGCCAAATATGGATCTTAAAGGATGAGGAAAATGATTGGAATATGATTGGTATGATTGGATGCAAAAATAGAAACTTTCTATGTGATTTTTAATCTTTTTCAATCAAATTTCAATCACCATGAATTAATAAGATTGGATTCAGTTTGTTGACCTAAATTACTTGGCTATATAAACACACCTGAAGCCAATGCATAGGGGGGCAAAAAACAAGGATTGGCAGCCTTAAGAACACCCTTCAAAATTCTTTAAAAAATCAAGGAAACTAGGGCATGAGCAAGAACGAATTCCAGAAGGATTCAAGGCCATCTATTTGTCTCAATCAACTCCTGAGATATTATAAGGTAAGATAGGATCAGAAAGTAGGTGGAATCACATTCATAGCTTGCATCTCATGTTCTTCATTATGGTGTTCATAGTTTATTTTCGTAGGCTTTATGTTCTTTTGTTTTAATCAAAACTAACCACGTACATGAGTTCATGCTAATGTTTAGAACAGGTTGAGATTTTGTGCGTAAACGAGCCATCACCATTGTTAGGGCACAATGGAGTTTCTTTTCGGATTCGCCCTCCCATGTGCTTTTAGGCAAAATGAGCACCATATTTGAACTCAGAGGGGTTTAATTGTTAGATCTGGGCTTTTATCCGTTCCTGTTGACGTCGTTATTGCAGGTTTTAAGTTCCAAAGGATTTTCCGCAACAAAATTCGCAGGAAAATCCATGGATGAATCCGCAGGTGTGGGGGGAAGAAGACGATGGCGTGGAGCCTTGACCCTTGGACCATGCTCTGATTCGTTGGTCAGCCAATTCGTTCTCTCTCTCTAATTCTCATTGGTCCACTCGCTTGCACGTGGGCCCTGGTTTGACTTGCTCCACTAACTTTTTATCTTTTCAATACTTGTATATTATATTTAATGGTTGTTAGGATTACAGCGAAAACACACAGAGCTAGTGGCAAAGGCGTATTGGTGTTCAGCATGAGGGCCTGGGTTCGAACCCTACCCTCCACGCTATAATTTTAACTAGTTTTATGTTACAGTTTTCTTACAAATCCAACGCAGCGCACTCAGGCACGCATACGATACACCCTCATATCTCCACCACAAGATCTTCATCAACGCAGATCCAAGGGTCTTGAATGCGCTGCCTCACCATAAACCTGCACAGAAGCGCCACGTCTGATCCAGAGCTAAGTTATTTTAATTTTTTTATATAATTAATTACATATTTCTTATTTTTTATTTTAAATCATTTGTTTTAGTAATTATAACTTATTATTAATTATTTTCTTTTCCAAAAATCATGTAAATAAATAAAATCATATAATTATCATATTTAATCGAACGTTCGACTTTTTACAAATTAACTTTTAACTGTTATTTAAACATTAAAATTAATTGTTTTGCATAATTCTTTCTTTTTTTAAATTAGGATTTATGTGATTAATTGAGTTTACAATAAATAGATCTTTCATGCACTAACCTTTCTCTTCTTCATTCTTGATTTTTCAGGGTTGATCAAGAATTCGATGAAGGCTCGAGGCATTCGCATTAATTGGCCTCTTATTTTTCTTGCCCTTATCATTTTTCTGCTTTTTTGCTTTCCCCTTCCCCGCAGGTGTTTATTGTAATAGCGAAGGATTTTATTTTTTCTGCCTTTTATTTCGCCGTAATATTAATTGTTGTGGTTAGTAATCCTAGGGAGTGCAAGCCTGTTAATTGAATTAGGATAACTAATTACAAGATAAAATATTTGAATTAACCACGTGATTGTGCCACACACACACCTTTAGGGTAACCCTTCTTGTTGCCTTGTTGCCTTATTATTGTTGCCTTTAAAATAGTCAAGTCTCTCGATTCCGAGGATACCTAAAGCAAATGTTGCCCTCAGTTCATTCATCATCAATTTTGTCCCTCGATGTTGCCTCGGTAAATGATGATTTGTCCCAATTGCTAAGGTATCCTCGCCTGTTGCCTAAAGATTAAATGACTATTATATCCTTCCCTTAGACTACGTGCCCTCTTTATGGCAGGTCAGTCTTATGGTGAACGATAATTCCGATGACCCTTTACATCCAATAAAAGGACTTCCTACCCTCCTATGGTATGGATAGCCCTGAAAAGCTAAAAGAACAAATTTTAAAACTTAGGGTAGTTGCTACTAATTTCTTGCTCTAAAATTCAAATTAATTTTCACACCTCCTTTTCAAAATGATTTCCAAAAGGCTACGCTTATTTACAAGCTAAAGTCCTTATTCAAAAAATCTTTTCTAAACACAATTCAAACACTTTCAAACAATTCAAAAGTGAGCTAAGCAATTAAGAGCCCATGGATAACCATGGATACAAAGGGTGCTTTAAACCTTCCCTTTGTATAACTTACCCCCCGAACTCAAAATCTTTTTAAAAGGTCTTTTCCTGTTCTTTTAGCCTTTCTATATATTGGATAAAATAAAAGTCGGTGGCGACTCTTGCTATCCGCGACATTTAAAAAAGTCAGTTCTCCCACCGTATTACAGCATGACTTTTCATGACCTGGATAAATGTATTTTATGTTATGGTCTGATGGTGTGTGATTGTGTGATGATGAAACGTCTGGATATGAAACGATTGGGTGAATAATATAACTATGATATATTGTTGTTTGTAATGCAATAATATTTGTTAATTGTGATGAGACTCACCCTTACATGTTGTCATTTTCAGATTGAGGATAACGACTTTTCGACTTGGTGAGGATTAGCTCATGAGTTGGTGCGTTAGTTTAGCGTCAGGTGTCATGCTCTGATATTGTAACACTGGGGACGCGATGTTTTTGAGTTTATGTTTTATAGTTGTTTATTTTGATGTTTTGAAGGATAAAATTTTAAAGATGTTGAACTCATTCGTGTGGTTTAATTTACGTTGTGTTAACATGAAGTATTATAGTTTTATGATGGAGTTCCCTCAGTGAATGCATGACATAGACGTATGATGTTTTATTAATTATTGAATTGTGGCACCCTTGTTTTCATGTAATCTGAATAATTTATTTAATTGTCGCGGGGTTTAGAAGGGTGTTACAGTGCACGACCTCATTGTTAATTAGGAGTCTACAATGGTGGATGCTAAAGAAAACTCGTCACATCAATCCGTGGTCTAGGAAGTGGTCCACATCTATAAGGGTGTAGCCCCAGTGAGGAACTAAGTGAGAAAGATGGTTAAAGAGACCCATGGCATAGGAAATGTGAGTAACTGTCCTACCTACATGGATAAGTCCTATAGAAGATAATGCGATATGCCCTAAGTTCTCTATGAGAAAAGTTCCAGATTCAACACTACGGGACTGGATGATGCGAAAGAGAATGAATATCTCCTAAGCGCTGACATGTTCACTGTTTTCACTTCTACTGAAAAAGGTTAGAGCTAAAATCATTTGCAAGTACCTGAATGTAGAGTTACGGATAAGGGTGGAAATCTGGGTGGAGGGGTCAGGGTTTCCCCCATTAGAAATGTCACTCCAGAAACTGTCTAGCTCATCCTGCATGAATTCATAATGAGGAATTTCAGTTACGGCATCGAGGCTGCTCTGAAATCCTAAAAGGTTAGAAAATTTCCAATGGGTAAACTTATATTCATGTCCAAACAATCTAAAGGTAATTAGTCAACGGTTAAGTCCTCGACCATGGTAATGCTAGTAGGTGAGTAAGCTAGGGAACTCTAAGGTAAAGTTCCGGTAAGTGACGTTCATAGCTTTAGAATACTCATCCCACTAGAGTTGGTGACAAATGTATGTAACACTAGCTTCAAGCCCTAAGGCTTCTAAGCAAGTGGGGTCGGGGTATCTGGTGGGTAGCATAGGTCTCTCAGATAGGGCTATACAACGTTTCCTCTAAATGTCATCTCTGAACTGAACATGCATGGTATCGAAACTCTGCATCTTGAAAATATGGTTAGTAGGAATAGGTGGAGAGAAATGAGACCTGAAATTTAAACATCACACAATTTAGTCCTGTTAAGAAAAATAAATAAATCAGTGTTCATTAAATACAAAATTTGAAAAATAAAATAAAATGAAATGGACCATGGGTTGCCTCCCACGCAACGCTTTATTTAATGTCGTTAGCTCGACATCTCGGGAGTGTGATCACTTATGGTGGTTCCTTTGAGAATTATTCCTTGATCAAACTCTTAACAATCTTTGGTTTCCATGGCCACTTATCGAGCCATCTCTCATAGCCCTTACCTTTTCTTTTCATTTTTCTGTAAGGTGGTTCAAGCTTTATCCTAAGTGTTAGCTTTTCATATTTAAGGTTAGTTATTTTATTTACTACCTGAAAAGCTAATCTTTCCCTAGTCTCGTGGTCCTTTACTTTTCTAGTTTTATGTGAAACCTCAGACAAGGGTAACCTGGTGTAGCAACCTGCCCTAAAAAATTAGATTTTAGAGTCGCCACCTATTCTACCAAGGCGTAGGAAACCCTATGAAGTTAAGAGAATTCCGGGTAAGTCATTATATTCGGGTCAAGGGAAGGTGTTAGGCACCCTTAACCCTTTCCTAAGGTTTGCAGTTTAAGGCAAAGGTTTATGGCTAAAGATGTTAAGGTTTAAGGTTTATAGCTAAGGAAATGAATAGGGTGAAAAGTGAGATTTTGGGGAAGGGGACTCGCCTTGGTTATCCAAGTGCCTACGTACCTCCTTAGGGAGGATCCGAGTCTACATAGTTCGGGGCAGGGTTGTACGCCTTAGAATTAATATGAGGTTGTTTGATGGTATTTTGAATTACCTTATCGTAGTTTTGAAATTCGCAGTTTGCAAGGTATTTTGAATTACGTTATCGTAGTTTTGAAAATCCGTAGTTTTGTGAAAGAGATGTGTTTTAAATGGCGTACAACCCTGATTATAGTATGATCTATTAATCGCGATGATTAATAGATTTAATCACCATAATTAACAGATTTAATAGGAATTGCTAATTATTTTAATCGATTGATTCGATTATCACCAATAGCAAATTGATGTATTTTAAATTAGATTATTAATTATCGTTACTCCTCGTAATCAATAGATTTGATTAGAATAAATAACGAAGTGATAAAAATTGCTAATCATCGTAACCAATAGAATCGGTTAAAACCCTTTAGCAAATGAACCTTACTTGAATTTATGTTATCTAATTAATTAAATAATCGATTATTAACCATCGCGACCGATTAATTCGATCAAAACGAATAATCAATAAATCCTAACATTAATTATATTATTAATTTAATTTTAAAATTAAATTATGTATATAATAAAAATAATTAAAATTAATTACATAATTATATAACTAATATAAAACAATTAAATAGAAAAATAATAAAGGAACCTGGGCGTTACTCCTGTGTGGAGACTCTGTGAAGGTGTACTATGGGTGTGCAAATCTGGATCCTTGGATCTGGATAGGTGGAGATCCTGAGGCTCACGTTGAGGACCCACAGTAGGCATATGCACCTGAGTTATGCTGGATCTCCAATCAAATAAATTGTTAAAAATAAATTGCCATGGCCAGGTTTCGAACCCAATCCTTCAAGGTTGATATCCATTCGCTTTAGCCAATTCTGCTGTGCCAAGTTAATCGTTTATCATGCCAATTCAATTCATTATAAAGAAAAACAATATTAAATATGGAATTCAAATAAATAGTCAACCGGGCCCCACTCAGCTACGCACACACCCAATGGGAACGAGAGAGAGAACCATGGCTCGTTGACTGGCCAGTAGACTCTTGCCACGCGCGCGGAGAGAGGTTTTAATGGCTGATTGGCCAATGGAATTGACACACGCGCGTTCCATCTTAACCCAGGCAATATTCATCATCTTCTCCACGGGTACCTGCGGATTTACTTGCAGCGTTACCTGCGGATTTAGTTACGAATTTTTGTAACTATTGATTCAGAATCCCCAACCTGCAAAATACAATCAAACCAAGAATATAAACAACCCAGTCACACTAATTAAAGCCCTCTGAATCTATTGGTGGCAGCGTTTGAATCTGAGGAGGCCCGTATCATGGAGAACGAAGCTTTGGTTCTCACGAACCCTAGCAATGGTGAATCACCAGTTGCACGTTATAAGCATCATGCGATTGGTAAAACTTATCCTATGACATCTCAAGATCATGTTAGCACAGTTAGTTCGAATTAAAATGCAATAAAAATCAAAATTCGACAATCAAGAATATGATGCAAGTATAGCTCGTGAAAAGTGCGTTCTAAGAACGATTGAACCTGGCTTTTAGACTGGAATTATTCTTGAGGACCTCAGGAGATTGTTTGAGTGCTTGGAATTGTTTGAATATCTCCAGAAATAAGCACACAAAATCTCCACTTATTTTCTATTTTTGTAACTTGTAAACCCTAGTCTCCTTCTTGATTTTTCGTCCTCCCCTTGTGTGCAATGTTTAGGCATATATATGGGGTGAAAGTAGGTCAGAGATATTGGAAAGAATCATCCTCTAGATTATGAAAATTTGATTTGAAATTTTGCTTCAAAACTTTCTATTTTTTAGCTCAATCTATTTCATGCACTTTTCAATTCTTTCTTGGCCCTTGGATCAAGTTAGGATCTGATTAAATCAATGGGAAAAAATTAGAACATCAATCATATAATTATTTCATTATTTTATTGGATTTTATTTGAAATTAAATGGTTAAAATCAAATATAAATAAAATAATATCATAAAAAATAATAATATTTGATCATTGGACTCCCTTTGGGCTTATTATCACGTGGATAATTCAAATATTGAGGCCCATTTGAGAAAAGATCAAGATTGCTCAACATTGGCTACATGTGTTTTCTCCAAAATTGCTCAACTTCAACCATGTGTATCTCTCTCAATTTTTATTATTTTGAGGTGTTCTTGGACATTTTTGTGAGCTTAAAGAGTCCTCTAAATGACCCTTTGGTTTCATCTCAATTGAAGATTCCATGCTCATGTTATGGGCTTTTGAAAAAGATGACCTTTTAACGACCTTTTTGGAGGACCTGTAATGCATTGGACCATTTCTCTTGAATGAAGCATTTCTAGCCTTGGCATGTGAGAGACAAAGTTGTAGAGAAACCAATTTCCTTCAGAATAGGCTTTGGTTGAGGAATTTTTGATACTCCATATGAAAGTTATGGCCGGTCAAAGTTGAGATGACTTTCTCCTATAAAACCCTAATTTAGAAACTATGAGCTTTGTTGATTTCTGATCTCTCCTTGATGAATCATGATCAACCTTTGATCAAATGATGAATATAACATAAAAATGTTTATGTTGACCAAAAATCAGGAGTTTTGACTGTACTTTGACCACAGTTGACATTTTAGGTCAACCTAGTCGACTGTGGATCATCTGAGCAATTGAATGAGCAATCCTTGGAATTGAAGCTTGACTTTTGACATGGAGATATTTTTAAACCTTATAAACCATATGAAACCCATTGGAGCCCTTGATACATCCTTTCTCCTTAGCAAAATCCAAAACCCTAACTTGAGGACCCTTTGATTAGGAGAATGCCTTAGATTTAACCCTTAAGCCTTGAATATTCAAATGAGCTTGAGTATGAAAATATGGTGGGCAAATTTTGGGGTATGACAGCTGCCCCTGTTCAATCTTCTTAAACCTGAAGAGTCAGATAGGCACGTCTACCTATCATGATCTAAAGGTAGAAGATGATTGAACACTGAAGTGCCCTAAAATTTGCATTTGCTGGTGCTAGCCAGGGTATTATGAGGAATAGGCTTAGAGATGCCGTTTGATGAAGATCACAACCAACGGGATGAGACTGTGATAATAATATTTCTTGTTAGCATGAATCCCATCCTGAATTGTAAAATTAGTTTGATGCAATGTTATGATGCATGTAATGTATGATGCAGTGAGCTTCTCAAAATAAATGAGAGCAACGTATGTATATGCACTATGAATGAGGTATGTAATTGAATTATGCATGACTATTAGCTATGTTATTTGAAGTATGTTAGTAACTTTGGAAAAGAAAATTAAAACCCTTGTGTGTTACCGGTGAAGTTTTGAAAGAGATCACTGCCGAAGGACTTACGTGAGAAGAAACCCAATTGAGGAACCCTTTGTAAAATCCTATTGTAAAACCCTTTGCAGATCCTTATCGTAAAACCTTTTTGTAAAACCCTTTGTAAAACCCTTTGTAGATCCTTATCGTAAAACCCTTTGTAGATCCTTATCGTAAAACACTTTGTAAAACCCTTTGTAAATCCTTATCGTAAAACCCTTTTGTAAAACCCTTTGTAAAACCCTTTGTAAAATAGTTCACTTGCTACGCCAGCTTACCTACACCAAAGTTCCTAGAAAGGACGACAGATGTATGGACACCACTACATTGTTGAAGCGCATTAGTGACTCCGTATAACAATCTCTAATCAGGGAAAATAAATCCCTATTTGCTGCCGGAGATGATATTGACAAGCGTGAAGATTTGAAGGAGATCACTGCCGAGGGATTAACGTGATGAACAAACGCAGCTATCAATAGCGAAGGCTCGTAATTTGTTGTGTATAAGGTAATCAACTTGCTATAGTGCTAGAAAGCTTTTGTAGTTTGTAAATAACCCACTTACCATAGTTCTAGTAAGTCTTCATAGTTGGTGTAACCCACTTACTATAGTTCTAGTAAGTATTCGTAGTTATCTTAGATGAGAGAGGGATCACTTGTTATGGTTCTAACAAGCTTACCTGCACCAATAGGAATCATTCGCTATTGTTCTAGCAAACTCACCTGCACCAAAAGGAATCATTTGCTATAGTTCTAGCAAACTTACCTGCACCAAAGGAATCATTTGCTATAGTCCTAGCGAACTCACCTGCACCAAAAGGAATCATTTTCTATAGTTCTAGCAAACTTACCTGCACCAAATGAATCATTTGCTATAGTCCTAGCAAACTTACCTGCACCAAAGGAATCATTTGCTATTGTTCTAGCAAACTTACTTGCACCAAAAGGAATCATTTGTTATGGTTCTAGCAAACTTACCTGCACCAAAAGGAATCATTTGCTATGGTTCTAGCAAACTTACCTGCACCAAAGGAATCATTTGCTATGGTTCTAGCAAACTTACCTGTATAAAAAGGATCACTTGTCATGGTTCTGACAAGCTTTCCTACACCCAAGGAATTACCTGCCATGGTTCTGACAAGCATACCTGTATAAAAGATTTACTTGCCATAGTGCTAGCAAGATCACCTGTGTAAAAGATTTTTTTGTAAATGCATATGAACTATGTGTATGCATGTGATCCTGTTGTTTGTACAATGCGATGTATGAACCGTTTGTATGTGTAATGTAAATGTCATATATATAGATAAATGCCTATATGTGCAGGCTAGCCAGTATGTATATGTTAATGTGAATGCTAATATGATGATCCCCGGATTTTATCCCCTTATAACCTATTGAATTTATTTAAACCATGCAGCGACTATGCTTATGCTGACTAGTAATGCTTATGAGTAGAATGCTTTCGAGCGGAACTTCAAGTCTCAGTCTCCTTCTGGACCATTAGGTCCTGCACCAATCCCTTGGTACCCTTTGTTCTTTTGAATTGTCTACGCGTTTCGATGTATGAGATGTGATGTATTAACCAATGTGTGACTTATGTATGATGCTCCAATGATAGGTCGTTGATAACCAAAGCGTATACAGCTCGCTAATGTTGTAAGGTTGTTGGTTGCTAGCGCGACTTCCCAATACCTGCTTTTGAACTTGAAGATCGTAGTTAGGAGAAATATTTGTCGGATGTTGTAAAGTGTGAGAACGCCTTTTCCTTTTGTTGTGCGTCTTGCCCCGGTTTGGCTTTTTTTGAAATACTTCGCGCCTTTTGATTTTTCGAAGTTCTCCACGTCTTTAACCTTTTTCAATTCGCACCTTTAACCTCTTGAAATTCTCCACACCTTTAACCTTTGGAGATTCTCCACACCTTTAACCTTTGGAGATTCTCCACACCTTTAACCTTTTGCAATTCTTCACACCTTTATCCTCTTGAAATTCTCCACACCTTTAACCTTTTTTTGAAAATTCTCCACCTTTAGCCTTTTTGAAATTCTCCACTTTTAGCCTTTTGAAGTTCTTCATCCTTTTAACCTTTTGAATTGTTCTCCACACCTTTAACCTTTTGAGGTTCTCCACACCTTTAACCTTTTGAGGTTCTCCACACCTTTAACCTTTTGAGATTCTCCACACCTTTAACCTTTTGAGGTTCTCCACACCTTTTAACCTTTTAAGGTTCTCCATACCTTTAACCTTTTGAGGTTCTCCACACCTTTACCCTTTTAAGGCTCTCCCCACCTTTAACCTTTCGAATTGTTCGCCCTATGGATTTGATATCCACTGCCCCAATATTTTCGTGGAAAAAGATGCCTCTGATCTCCAAGCCATGAAGGAAGTGCTCCAAGAAATAATCTTGTCATACAAATGTGATACATATGCTTCAGCGTTTAGGTCGAAGGGTGTACCCTTGATATCCAGGATATGGAGAGCTATCCATAGTGTTCTTATCCGTTTGGTTTGAATTCTTCCCATGTTTGACATGCCCCTGTTTGTTATTGCTTCGAGATGTGACCCAAGTCGATTGAACCTTAGGATGGATGCCCCTAGTTAATAGGATCTTTGATTGCATGCCCCTGTAATCCTTGAAATTTTGCCCCTGTTTAGGAGAACCCTCTGGACGTGGTTTCCCCATTCAAGAGTCTTTATTAGAAATGATTGCCTTTGATTAACCAATTTTGAGATCTCCTTGATGCTAAGTGTATATTCGTAGATGACGCCATGCCCTTTGAGAAGTAACTCCAATGCGATGTGCATGCAAGTTTCGAAGTCGAAGTCCGTTATGAATTAGAACTGGATGACTGTTTGAAGAAGAGTAGTGGTTAGGAACAATTTTAACAACCCTAGGAGTTGGTATAACAAAATCCTGCTTAATATGCTTTCGTAGTTAACCTTGCCTCAATTAGGACTTTTAAATGTTGTAACTTGGTCTGGTTCATGGTTCAAGAAACAACGGATATAAGGCTCGAAATTTTATTTGCCCCACCCCTTTCTCCTTGATGCTCTCCCAATCCTAAAAATTTTCCTAATCCAATGAATGTGCTTTGTATGCAAGAGAATCGTTTCATTTTTGATGTTGAGCAGAAGCCTTAGTAGAGATCCAAGCACTGATGAAAAATGTTGTAGAGATCCAAGCATTGATGGGAAGCTTTGATGATTTAGCAGTCACAAGATTATCCTTTGTATTTCGCCTTTGTTTTTTTTCTATCCCTTATTTTTGCATGAGCCAATTCCTTTGAATTTGATCCATCGGGATGCCCTAATTTTTGCTTAAGTCATTTTGTTTTCTTTCATGGAATTTTCCATTTTGACTTAGCGGGCGCTTTCCTCCTCTTTTTTTTTTTTTGAATACTCCTTTTGACATATTGATCCTTGAATATTGAATGTTGTGACTGCCATGTTGACCTTGATTTGTAAGCTTTAACTTTGATACGTCCTCGATGATGTATTGAGGAAGAAGTTGTGAGTATTGTTTTTATTGCTTCCTCATTTTTTTGAATGCGAGGAAGAAGATGTGCTTAAACCTTTGCTTGATCCTTATGCTTGAACCTTTTCTTCAACCTTTGCTTCAACCTTTGCTTGACCCTTATGCTTGAACCCTTGCTTGGATTGGCTGATTCTCTTGACAACCAAAATACACCATTGAATTAATCGAAATCTACCCTGCCCCTGGTTAAAATCAAGGTTTATTTGAAAAGTAGAAACAAACTCCAACTCCTGGCTCGAGGGGGTGACGAGGGATTAACATCCTTATATCTCCACTGTTTAGGAATTGAAACAATGCCTGTACATCGTCGGCTCGGTCTTACCTTGAAAGCATACGTTTAGCGAGATTTAGTTATTTGTATTCGTCATTCTCCTTTATGTTTGTTAATAATCCGAAATTTGAAATTGAAAATAGAATAGAAGTGTGCGAGTGGAAAGTCGTAGTAGTGAGCGAATGAATTGACTCCAAAACCTGCATGGTTATCCCATTAGAATTGTTAATCTGAAGGTACAACTTTTATCCTGAGTAACACTTAGCGATCGTAGGGGTTGAAATTCTGAGCATGACAAAACCTATTGATCCTAGGGACAATCTCCTTTGTAAATCCGTTGACCTTGTTTTACTCCTTAGTTCATAGACTTGTAGAAGTAAAGGGTAACCTCGAATTCTCCTTGGGCACGTCAAACCTGTCGAGAATAAATTGTTAGCGGTGGGTTTTCGTCGTTCGGAACTTCATGAGTTTCCTTTGACTGAACCTCTTTTGCTTTCTCTAAGGGTAGTATCACACCATTCGCAACCTTCAGAGTTTGTAAATTGATAAAGAAAACCTATGACCCTTTTGCCCCTTGGTGGGGAGTTAACATATGTCGCCTTCCCTCCATCATAAATATGCATCTTCGTTCAGGGTATTGCCCCAGTTGGACTGACCCTTGCCCCCCAATTTATCACAGAGCGTCTTTGTAAGCCATGCTATGCTCTAAGATGAACCCCTTTATGACTAGATACCTCTTGAGTGTATCTATGGGAGAACTTGTTTGTTGAACTAATCCTTGCTCGATGATAACCTTTGTTGTATTTACAATCCTGTTACGAAAAGGCATGGACATGTAACTGGCATGGCGAAAGGCATCCTTTTTTTCTTTGTAAGACCAAGCTCATTCCCAATAATTTATCCTCCTTTCTCCATAGTTTATGATCCTTTTTATTTTCTTCGTGAGTCTCGGGAGACCGGCTAGCACGGTAAGTACGGATACGGGAGAAATTATGAATGCATGAAAATGTGAATGCATGCATATGCGAAAGACTCCTTTTTATGTATATTGTGACTCCTTATATGCAATGTAGATGTGCGACAGATATAACCCTAGGGATAGCCTTAGAGGTGACATTAGACCCTAGTGAAATCCTTGCAAGCTAGATGCCAATGGAAATCCCTTAGATTAAGGAGTACGCAGAAGGTAGCAGCTGGCGACCGTTCGAGACAGTCACCAAATCTCGTGGCCATTGAGGTGTCGTTCGACGTGTACCAATGAAGTTGTCCCTCGTGGGAAGGTTCTCTGTGCAGAACACAACCTATCTAAGGATGATATCGAACGAAGTGAAATCCCTACAGGCTAGGGATGAAAGATGTATAAATGGAAATCCAAAACCCTACAAGTTAGGGGGTGCGCGGGAACAAGCATGGGGTGACCGTTCAAGACAGTCACTAAATCTCATGGCCATTGAGAGGCCAATCGACGTATGCTAACGAAGTTGTCCCTCGTGCGAAGAATGTGATCTTAGAAGTAGAATCCCTACCGGCTATGGAGTGCGTAGATGTAGGCACGGGGTGACTGTTCAAGACAGCCATTAGGTCTCATGTAACACCCTTCTAAACCCCGCGAAAATTAATAAAATAATTCAGAGTAAAACATGAAAACAAGGGTGCCACAATTCAATTTAAAACAAATTATCATAAATCAATTGTCATGCTTCACTTAGGGGCAAACCATCCATTTAACAAAATCATGTTTCTATACAGCGGAACATTAATCAACAGATAAGCATAACATCATCTATGCAATATCTCACAAAATTACTCCAATAACAACAACATAGAGTATCATCATTAAATCTAAGCTAGCGTTTCCCCCAATGTTACAATATCAGAGCATGACACCGACGCTATACTAAACAAACTGGCTCATGAGCTAATCCTCACCGAGCCAAAAGCCGCTACTCGCCAATCTGAAATCATCAAAGTAAGGGTGGGTCTCATCACAGTTAACAAATGTTATTGCATCTTAAATAATAACACATCATAGTCACATTATTCATCCAATTTCATTATATTCAGATTATCAGGAAGTACTCATCAACACACAACAACAAATACAACAATTAACCAAACACACAATATTATAACATTGGACAACTTCCATTCATGTTATAATATATCAAACACCTAATGCAATGCAACTACATGCATGTGGTATCAAACATGGGATAACCCATCTCACCGATCCACCACCATAAAGATTCGGCTACTTCTCTCACTAATTCCACACAATGGGAATTAGCTACCGCTGTCCCACCACCATAAGGGATACAGCCCACAATATGATTATGAAATGCATGTATCAACCATAACATGCTCATCATCAACATTAAACAACCAATGTCATAATCATCAACCACCACGATAATCAATAGCCACACACAGTTATGCTATTTCTCAACCATAAATAAATACATATTTTACATCGACAATATATGTATATCAATTACCAGTTACAACCACGACATCATAACAGATAAAACATTCACCACATAGTGCAACAACAATAGTACCCCTCACAATCGTGTACCAAGTACAACAAATCAACCCTACAACAACAGAGCATTTACATCATCATTCATCAAAACACATGATAACCATATTTACCATGAACAACATCCAATTTGCATAACAAGCAGAAGCAATCACATTATAACAACACCCATCATTGCACATATTCAATTATGCAAACAACAAACCATTGCACCTCATCAACTATGCAAAACAAGAATAAACCACATTTGGAGAAAACGATACTTTTCAAAATAAAATCAATTTATTGTTGTTTTCTTTATTTCATATGGTAGAGCATTCAATTTAAGGAACAACGTCCAAAACGGCGTCTAAAACGGACTTACGGTTTGAAAGTTACACATCATTTAACTTTTCCAAGAAAACAACTAACGCTACAGCACGCGGCGCAACCAAAGTTCGCGGCGCGACCTGAAGCACACAAACACGTTCGCGGCGCCAACCTATGCACGCGGCGCGATACGAGAAAACAAGTATGCCTTCGCGGCGCCAACACTAGGACGCGGCGCGAACTGGCGATTTCACAGACTTTCAGGTCTGCGTCAGGTCCTGCGATCTGACTCAATCTGAGTCCAAAACTGACTCTAAACGTCATATACAGGCAGTTAATCATCAATTGCATCATTATTCATCATCACACATCAAAACAACACATAATCAATCAATAATCCATGCAATTTTCATCAATTCATAACCTCCCTAAACCCGACATATAATCCAATTGACTCAACAACATCCCTAATCAATATTATTATCCAAGAATACGATAATAGATGATAACCGGAGAGTCCCCCCTTACCTTAGCCAACAGTTCTTGATTGGTCTCTCCCTCCATTGCTCCTCTTCACGTATCAGTTTTCCAATTCCTCATCTCCTCTGCTCTGCTTTTCACGTTCCTTTCTCTTATTCCCAATTCTTTTTATTTTATAAAATAAACTTTAATTGGAATAAAACCTTTACTAACATAACACCCCCTCATTCCTTAACATCACACATGGCCCAACACCATAAACCATCCTTTTCCAATTAAATCCCACAAACCACATATAATTCTAATTATTAATTAAATTTCCATTTAAATTAAAAATTAAAATATACGGGTGTTACAACTCTCCCCCACTAAAAGAGTTTTCGTCCTCAAAAACATACCTCAAGTAACCAGCTCGTATAAGAGTCCTCCACCTGACTCTCCAGCTCCCTATCAACATTACTATCGGTCAATCCTCAAAATCCATCTGACATAACCAACAGAAAACATGTTTCATACATTCAAATCCCAATTCTTACGTCGCATTTGACTATCCAAACGTATACCACTCGCTATAGCTCCAAAAGGTTAACAACAACAGAACATTGAGGTACAACCTATACAATACGCTCAACAGCCGAGTAATACAATTACACAATCTATAGTATGATCACGCTGATCAACACTGCAGTAATGCATACCATCTACCAAACATACCAACCTTAGACATACTCTTCCATCTGAGCGATAAAATAATACTTACACTTTTCACCAACCGCTTCCTTCAAGAAACTCAATACTCATATTCCTATACCATTGAATTCCAATTATCTGACTCCTCTTAAATCAAGCCATCGATTATCCAACACTTTACATTCCGTTTTTCCGCACTACTCTGATTACTGATTACAATCATCTATACCAAATAGATTTCTGAGTTTCACCCGATTCCGACTCTATTTACTCATTCGTCCAAGAATCATCCATCATCATTCATGGTACCATTTTACCACTCAGTAATACTTACTCGCACTCAAAAACAAATTCCTGAGTTACTACATCTATTAAACATTCCGGCCATCGGAACGAGTACGCACAAGTAGTTATAATCACACTCATCAGCCTCGATATACCATTGCTTACATACTAGCTCAAACTGAATCCCACTCTTCTTTAAGAATTAAATCCACTTCGTCCTTCATAGAGTGTAATTACTCATTATATCTGGAATTTACAATATCACCTTAATAACAACACAAAATTATTACAGCATCATATAGTATCAACTCTTCGTTTTAATTTCGTCGAATACATACTCGTTAACTACGTACAACCGTAATAACATATTCATCATCTCGACAATTATTCAAAAGAGTTATAATCCTTCAACACGACATCCTTACATCCACTGGATTCTAAATCCAACATATAGATCAATACATATTCTCTATGTAGGCTTCTGACATATTAATTCCTTACTTCCCGCGAGTAGTACTCATAACACTACTCCGCATCACACTTTCTCTGCGCGACTCTGATTACCCGTCTTAAGTCATCATCCACTATATTGCACTCTTTCATATTCACTTCTTCATAAGTTCACACAACATAGTGAGTGATTATTCTCACGGCTTAGTATTCATCACATCGTATACCATTAAGGTAACAAAATAAGTTCATCTCATTTATATGATTTTCGTCTACTACCAACAAGAGATTAAGGGTGATCAAGTCCTCAATTTGTCAATAGATAGCCGACAATCATATTTAAGCATAAACTGTCGTTACTACATAATAGTGTCCTTTCTGAGTTAGCACTTAAACTCATTAACATCGCCGTAGTCCAATAATTCACTATGGTGTCCTTCTTCTAGAATACTCTTTCGAAGTTCAGCAACATCAAGAATACAAATTCTGTCACCAAACCTCGGTATACCATTCTTGTCAACTCGGAATTCACCGCCTTTACCTTGATAATTCAAAGTCAACCTATCGATCAACTCAACATCATCTTCCTGACCTTCTCTAATCTCGTCAAGAATACCATTAGTCATCTTCTAGCATACTCAATCTAACACTATTAGAAGTGCCTTCACATACTAACTCAAGTCTCTAAATTGTCCAATTAAATCCAACTCATTCATCATTAGCACCGACATTTTAAAGACTTCTTACGCAACACAATAACACAACATTCATAACTCGTGGTTTTACCCCAAATTCCATGACATCTGTCGCGCCCAAATATCATTCCACTCGAAATCTCAACAAGTCTTCCTCACATCAATAGGTGTTAGAAATTCTCTACAATTCTTCTTTTATACTTATCGTTACTTTGCCATCACAAATACGATTCCAAGAGTTCTAAAGTTTATCCCATCTTTACTACTAATTCACTTCTCCCTAAAATCCATCGGCCCTCAAACCATCTTTTATTATCGAACATCTCATCAACAACATATTCCACTCAATTCTGTTTCAAACAATCACGATAGTAGGCATTCCTATTCAACAAGTTTCACACTTCCTTAACCGACTTCACAATATCTCCTTATAGGATCAATCTATTGTATTTATAACTCTCCCATAAGGTAGAACATAATTTCACCTCTTCGTAGGCTCAAACGGCACATTAATCCGACACTCGGAACTCAAGATATGAATTTTCCAATCGTTATCCGAAATGCAACATCGACATCATGCAGCGACGCTCTATACGGTATTCCCAAAACTCTTCGAATGGTACATCCAATTCTTAAAATTACTTCTCAACAAACCTTCTAATTATTCCTTCAATACGTTCGACACTGACACTGACATCCCGTGCAGTACTAATAAACAAGTCTAGTTATAAGAACAAGAGTAACCGTAACTCCACCTCTTTCTAACGTCATCCTGTCACAATTAAATATGTTACAGCTGCTGCAACTATTTTTATAACAAAGTTCATCTCGTTAGCTTTCCGACGCTTCAAACGGAACTCAATTCGGATGTCCAGAACTCCAGTTATGAATTTTCGAAGTTCCGCAGCTATTCAGCAATTTTCCTGCGTTTTTCTTACGAAAATCTCTCTCCAAAACTCATTCTCTTCAACTCTATCACATTCCAAACAGCCCCTTATCGTATCTCTTCACTTCCAAACATTCTTATGACTTGAGCAACACATCCTATCGCCGCAGTGCGATTTCTGGAACATTACGACAGCAATCCTCTTTGCAAACTTGCAGCTGAATCTCTTCCAAGACGTAAAGCTACTCAACTGACATCTTCGCAGTACACCAGTAGAGCTGACACATCGCAACTTTCCAATTTCCTTCTCTTACAATAACTGTCAATTACCTCTAATCATCTTCCTTCAAGATGTTCCAACTCAATTCCCAGTGAAGTCTTAATTCCATGTCACCTTCAACTCGGGAACAACAAACTCCAACAACGCTCGCACTGTTGCCAACAACCGCCTACCGAATCAATCTTCTTACAACTGAAACATAACCGAGAAGCGAAGCTTCTCCCCCACTTGTTTCAATTCAACACCTGCAACAAACAACCAAGTATCGACAGTGATTCACTCACATGTCGCGTACCAAGGAATAAAACACCGACAGTATACAACTGTCGCGCAACTCAACTGACTAAACGATTGGCCGGACGGACCGACCTGCTCTGATACCACTATTGTAACACCCTTCTAAACCCCGCGGAAATTAATAAAATAATTTAGAGTAAAACATGAAAACAAGGGTGCCACAATTCAATTTAAAACAAATTATCATAAATCAATTGTCATGCTTCACTTAGGGGCAAACCATCCATTTAACAAAATCATGTTTCTATACAGCGGAACATTAATCAACAGATAAGCATAACATCATCTATGCAATATCTCACAAAATTACTCCAATAACAACAACATAGAGTATCATCATCAAATCTAAGCTAGCGTTTCCCCCAGTGTTACAATATCAGAGCATGACACCGACGCTATGCTAAACAAACTGGCTCATGAGCTAATCCTCACCGAGCCAAAAGCCGCTACTCGCCAATCTGAAATCATCAAAGTAAGGGTGAGTCTCATCACAGTTAACAAATGTTATTGCATCTTAAATAACAACACATCATAGTCACATTATTCATCCAATTTCATTATATTCAGATTATCAGGAAGTACTCATCAACACACAACAACAAATACAACAATTAACCAAACACACAATATTATAACATTGGACAACTTCCATTCATGTTATAATATATCAAACACCTAATGCAATGCAACTACATGCATGTGGTACCAAACATGGGATAACCCATCTCACCGATCCACCACCATAAAGATTCGGCTACTTCTCTCACTAATTCCACACAATGGGAATTAGCTACCGCTGTCCCACCACCATAAGGGATACAGCCCACAATATGATTATGAAATGCATGTATCAACCATAACATGCCCATCATCAACATTAAACAACCAATGTCATAATCATCAACCACCACGATAATCAATAGCCACACACAGTTATGCTATTTCTCAACCATAAATAAATACATATTTTACATCGACAATATATGTATATCAATTACCAGTTACAACCACGACATCATAACAGATAAAACATTCACCACATAGTGCAACAACAATAGTACCCCTCACAATCGTGTACCAAGTACAACAAATCAACCCAACAACAACAGAGCATTTACATCACCATTCATCAAAACACATGATAACCATATTTACCATGAACAACATCCAATTTGCATAACAAGCAGAAGCAATCACATTATAACAACACCCATCATTGCACATATTCAATTATGCAAACAACAAACCATTGCACCTCATCAACTATGCAAAACAAGAATAAACCACATTTGGAGAAAACGATACTTTTCAAAATAAAATCAAGTTATTGTTGTTTTCTTTATTTCATATGGTAGAGCATTCAATTTAAAGAACAACGTCCAAAACGGCGTCTAAAACGGACTTACGGTTTGAAAGTTACACATCATTTAACTTTTCTAAGAAAACAACTAACGCTACAGCACGCGGCGCAACCAAAGTTCGCGGCGCGACCTGAAGCACACAAACACGTTTGCGGTGCCAACCTATGCACGCAGCGCGATACGAGAAAACAAGTACGCCTTCGCGGCGCCAACATTAGGACGCGGCGCGAACTGGCGATTTCACAGACTTTCAGGTCTGCGTCAGGTCCTGCGATCTGACTCAATCTGAGTCCAAAACTGACTCTAAACGTCATATACAGGCAGTTAATCATCAATTGCATCATTATTCATCATCACACATCAAAACAACACATAATCAATCAATAATCCATGCAATTTTCATCAATTCATAACCTCCCTAAACCCGACATATAATCCAATTGACTCAAAAACATCCCTAATCAATATTATTATCCAAGAATACGATAATAGATGATAACCGGAGAGTCCCCCCTTACCTTAGCCAACAGTTCTTGATTGGTCTCTCCCTCCATTGTTCCTCTTCACGTACCAGTTTTCCAATTCCTCATCTCCTCTGCTCTGATTTTCACGTTCCTTTCTCTTATTCCCAATTCTTTTTATTTTATAAAATAAACTTTAATTGGAATAAAACCTTTACTAACATAACACCCCCTCATTCCTTAACATCACACATGGCCCAACACCATAAACCATCCTTTTCCAATTAAATCCCACAAACCACATATAATTCTAATTATTAATTAAATTTCCATTTAAATTAAAAATTAAAATATACGGGTGTTACATCTCATGACCATCGAAAGGCCAATTGACGTGCGTAAATCGAGATGTCCTTCGTGGGAAGGGCATGATCTTGGAAATAGAATCCCTACAGGCTAGGGAACGCGTAGAAAGACATGCGAAATTAAAGCGCAGATATTCATAGTATATAAATCGCAAACATATTATAAGCACCTGACCCTAGGTTCATAGGTTCGATGCAACGGCTTAGGGAGTCTACCCTTCCTATTGGTATGTTCTAACAAGGGTCTCATGGGGCCGTTCGTAGCCTCCGAGACTTTTTGTCTCTTTGGATTTTAGAACAACTCATTTGCCTATGAGGTTCGAGTTTTAGGGGTAGGTTCTCAGAGAGATCAGCCAAATACCAAATCCTGCCCTCAACAAAGTCAAGCCTCGTTTTGGACATTTCCGGATATTCAACCCACTCTGAGTGGAATTATCAATAAGACTCGTAGGCGATGCAAGTCTCCCCTGGTCTTAAGGATAATTCCCACGCTTAGGTTTTAACCACAATTTATATATAACCCAAAATGCAATAAAACAACAAATATTCAAATAAACAAATATTTATTTAAATTGCTGTAAATAAATGAAATTGTAAATAAATAAATAAATAAATAAATTTAAATATTTAAATAAAATGAAAAGAAAAAAAAACCTAAATCCTAATCCAAAACCATAACCCTGGTAAATTAGCCAAACCCTAATAATTAACCAAAAACCTAAATAATTAACCAAAACCTAAACCCTATCAAAACCTAGGAGCATAATAATTCACCATTTTAAGTTGTCCCCAGCAGAGTCGCCAGCTGTAGCAACCTTCCCTAAAAAATTAGATTTTAGATTCGCCACCTATTCTACCAGGGCGAATAGGAAACCCTACGAAGTTAAGAGAATTTTGGGTAAGTTATTATATTCGGGTCAAGGGAAGGTGTTAGGCACCCTTAACCCTTTCCTAAGGTTTGCAGTTTAAGGCAAAGGTTTGTGGCAAAAGATGTTAAGGTTTAAGGTTTATAGCTAAGGAAATGAATAGGGTGAAAAGTGAATTTTTGGGGAAGGGGACTCGCCTTGGTTATCCAAGTGCCTACGTACCTCCTTAGGGAGGATCAGAGTCTACGTAGTTCGGGGCAGGGTTGTACGCCTTAGAATTAATATGAGGTTGTTTGAAGGTATTTTGAATTACCTTATCGTAGTTTTGAAATTCACAGTTTGCAAGGTATTTTGAATTACCTTATCGTAGTTTTGAAAATCCGTAGTTTTGTGAAAGAGATGTGTTTTGAATGGCGTACAACCCTGATTATAGTATGTTCTATTAATCGCAGTGATTAATAGATTTAATCACCATAATTAACAGATTTAATAGGAATTGCTAATTATTTTAATCGATTGATTTGATTATCACCGTTAGCAAATTGATGTATTTTAAATTAGATTATTAATTATTGTTACTCCTCGTAATCAATAGATTTGATTAGAATAAATAACGAATTGATAAAAATTGCTAATCATCGTAACCAATAGAATCGGTTAAAACCCTTTAGCAAATGAACTTTATTTGAATTTATGTTATCTAATTAATTAAATAATCGATTATTAACCATCGCGACCGATTAATTCAATCGAAACGATTAATAAATAAATCCTAACATTAATTATATTATTAATTTAATTTTAAAATTAAATTGTGTATATAATAAAAATAATTAAAATCAACTACATAATTATATAACTAATATAAAACGATTAAATAGAAAAATAATAAAGGAACCTGGGCGTTACTCCTGTGTGGAGACTCTGTGAAGGTGTACTATGGATGTGCATATTCTGGATCCTTGGATCTGGATAGGTGGAGATCGTGAGGCTCACGTTGAGGATCCACGGTAGGCATATGCGCCTGAGTTATGCTGGATCTCCAATCAAATAAATTGTTAAAAATAAATTGCCATGGCCAGGTTTCGAACCCAAGCCTTCAAGGTTGATATCCATTCGCTTTAGCCAATTCTGCTGTGCCAAGTTAATCGTTTATCATGCCAATTCAATTCATTATCAAGAAAAACAATATTAAATATGGAATTCAAATAAATAGTCAACCGGGCCCCACTCAGCTACGCACACACCCATTAGGAACGAGAGAGAACCATGACTCGTTGACTGGCCAGTAGACTCTTGCCACGCGCGCGGAGAGAGGTTTTAATGGCTGACTGTCCAATGGAATTGACACACGCGCATTCCATCTTAACCCAGGCAATATTCATCATCTTCTCCACGGGTACCTGCGGATTTACTTTCAGCGTTACCTGCGGATTTAGTTACGAATTTTTGTAACTATTGATTCAGAAACCCCAACCTGCAAAATACGATCAAACCAAGAATATAAACAACCCATACACACTAATTAAAGCCCTCTGAATCCATTGGTGGCAGCGTTTGAATCTGAGGAGGCCCGTATCATGGAGACCGAAGCTTTGGTTCTCACGAACCCTAGCAATGGTGAATCACCATTTGCACGTTATAAGCATCATGCGATTGGTAAAACTTGTCCTATGACATCTCAAGATCATGTTAGCACAGTTAGTTCGAATTAAAATGCAATAAAAATCAAAATTCGATAATCAAGAATATGATGCAAGTATAGCTCGTGAAAAGTGCGTTCTGAGAACGATTGAACCTGGCTTTTAGATTGGAATTATTCTTGAGGACCTCAGGAGATTGTTTGAGTGCTTGAAATCCTTTGAATATCGCCAGAAAGAAGCACACAAAATCTCCACTTATTTGCTATTTTTGTAACTTGTAAACCCTAGTCTCCTTCTTGATTTTTCGTCCTCCCCTTGTGCTGCAATGTTTAGGCATATATATGGGGTGAAATTAGGTCAGAGATATTGGAAAGAATCATCCTCTTGTTTATGAAAATTTGATTTAAAATTTTGCTTCAAAACTTTCTATTTTTTAGCCAATCTATTTCATGCACTTTTCAATTCTTTCTTGGCCCTTGGATCAAGTTAGGATCTGATTAAATCAAAGGGAAAAAATTAGAACATCAATCATATAATTATTTCATGATTTTATTGGATTTTATTTGAAATTAAATGGTTAAAATCAAATATAAATAAAATAATATCATAAAAAAATAATAATATTTGATCATTGGACTCCCTTTGGGCTTATTATCACGTGGATAATTCAAATATTGAGGCCCATTTGAGAAAAGATCAAGATTGCTCAACATTGGCTACATGCGTTTTCTCCAAAATTGCTCAACTTCAACCATGTGTATCTCTCTCAATTTTTATTATTTTGAGGTGTTCTTGGACTTTTTGGAAATCTTAAAGAGTCCTCTAAATGACCCTTTTGGTTTCATCTCAAATGAAGCTTCCATGCTCATGTTATGGGCTTTTGAAAAAGATGACCTTTTAACGACCTTTTTGGAGGACCTGTAATGTATTGGACCATTTCTCTTGAATGAAGCATTTCTAGCCTTGGCATGTGAGAGACAAAGTTGTAGAGAAACCAATTTCCTTCAAAATAGGCTTTGGTTGGGAAATTTTTGATACTTCATGTGAAAGTTATGTCCGATCAAAGTTGTGTTGACTTTCTCCTATAAAACCCTAATTTAGAAACTATGAGTTTTGTTGATTTTTGATCTCTCCTTGATGAATCATGATCAACCTTTGATCAAATGATGAATACAACATAAAAATGTTGATGTTGACCAAAAATCAGGAGTTTTGACTCTACTTTGACCACAGTTGAAATTTTAGGTCAACCTAGTCGACTGTGGATCATCTGAGCAATTGAATGAGCAATCCTTGGAATTGAAGCTTGACTTTTGACATGGAGATAGTTTGAAACCTAATAAACCATATGAAACCCATTGGAGCCCTTGATACATCCTTTCTCCTTAGCAAAATCCAAAACCCTAACTTGAGGACCCTTTGATTGGGAGAATGCCTTAGATTTAACCCTTGAGCCTTGAATATTCAAATGAGCTTGAGTATGAAAATATGGTGGGCAAATTTTGGGGTATGACACCTGGTATGGATATTTTTCAAAATCTTTACTCTTTTCTCATAAGAACTCTCCTCAATCTCATTATCATTCTCCTTAGGATTTTCGATTTGTGTTTCACTACTGGTTGTTACAATATTCACATGTTTCTCAAAGAGGGGTCCTAAAGGTATTTGTGAAAGCAGGGAGATTTTAGTCTTCAATTCTTTGTTGCTAGTCACGAAAGACTCAACCATAATGCTCAGTTGCCTAAGGTTTTCATTAATATGGAAAATTTGGTTTCTAAACTCTTCATTTTGGAGGGTTTGTGTTGCTATAAACCTCAGCATCATCAATTCTAGCCTAGAGAGAGTTTATGTCTCAATAAAGTCTCCCATAATATTCCGAGATCGGATTTACGGGAATCTTGTGGTCCCCTAACATATTGAGAGTGGTGATCATAGAGAAAATTTGGGTGATCCATCTATGTAGGAATTTAAACAAGGGTGCCTTAATCTAGACGATGTAACAATAGGATTACGATATTTGACGTAATTTGTCCCCGACAACGACGCCAAAAACTTGATCGCATGTTTCCGCAAGTATATACAGTGTATCAGAGTAATATAAAAGGTTGTCGAACCCACAAATATCTAATAGTCAATCTATCATTTTCTATTGCTATGGTGTTTATCTAAGGCAATCGTTAGATGATTTGGAATAAGCAGAACAAAATAAAATAATAAACTTTGAAATAGATTCATAGAAATAATAAACTTCGAACAAGAGTACTCTTATTATTTCTAATTAGGATTACTTGCGGGGCAATATTTTCTACCTTGAAAAAGAATTAATTGAATAGGAGTCGTCGCTCTCGCGTATTCGGAACCTAGTTTTACTCTTTAATCCTTACCGGAGCTCTCACATTCCCCGGTTGCGTTTGCTATAAAGTAGTAAATTCTTTTTTAAGAAATTAGATCTTTTACTCAGTTGAAAAGTGGTTTTGATTGGAAAGTTTAACTTAAAAGGTTCCCGGCTTTCGCTCGGATAACTAGATTCTAAATCGATAAATGCGCCCGCTAAGAGTTTTAAAATCATTTTTCTAGAAATATAAAACTCTCCTAATTAATTAATAAAGTGCTTCCGCGATATTTATTAGCCAAAAACAAACCAATTTTAGTCTTTAGTTTCGCCTAGCTTTCAATCTTATCCGACATGTTCACAGTTATACTTTCGTAGTAACTGATCAACTTAAGTTCAAAAAAAATTGTTAAAACCAATACAACCCTCAATTGTAATCCTAAAGAAACAACATAAAGAGTACCGTCGAATTGACGATCTTCACATTCCAGCACTAAAAATTAGCTGGACATAATTATAATAAAAGTAAAAGCTTTAGACAGAAATACGAAGTAAACATATTAAGAGTGCAATAAATTAAATAGAGGAATTAAAGTAAAGCAAGAAAGATAAACGTGAAAAGTAAAATAGACAAAGGCAAGTAAAAGTAAATAATGCAGAATAAAATAAGAGCCTGCTCCAAACGAAGACCTGAATCTGGTGCAATGGAAATAAACTTCGACGGATATGTAAATGGCAGAAATAACTTCAACGAAATGTAAATGCGGGAAGATAAATGACTTCAAAGTAAAATGCTCCAAACCCGACAACAATAACAACTCAATAACTCTCTGATGTGAAGAATTAAAGCTTTTGGAATGTAAATTTATGCCTAAGTTGTACTAAGTTTGGATGAATTGAAAAGTCAAATGTTTCTAGTATTTATAATGCTTAAAAATCCTAAAATGTCAAGTGGTGGTGGCTGACTTCATGTGAGAGGAAGTAGGGAATAATGGAGGAGGGGGGAGACCAAGCCAAGCCTATTTTCCAACTGCTGGAAAAATACAAAGGATGGCGAACGCCACCCCCTTATGGCGAACACCACCTTCTTAAATGTGGGAAAACTTTGTCGTTTGACCGTTAGTGAGTGGGATACGTCATTCGCCTTTTGGCTTTCTCCATAACGAACGCCGTAAGTGCAAATTCCCCCATTTTCTCTGTTTCCCATTCAATTTGCTTCGTTTCTTTGCTTAGGTCTCTCATAAGGTCAAACACCTGAAAAATAGACAAAACACCAGCATAACAATAGAAATAAAGATAAAACATGTGCAAATCGAGTCAAATATGCGATGCGTTTCGGTGTTATCAAAGTCTTCGACACTAGAAGATTTGCTTGTCCTCAAGAAAAACAGTAAGAAAAATAGTGGTGTTCAAATAGTTACTCCAGGCTATAAACGTTTTGCATTGATCATGGTTGTGTTGATAGGTACTAACTCGAAAACTAAGGATATCATAACAACACATTCCGCATTTGCGGTCATAAGTCTTCTTCCTATACAAACCAATTCGCATCATGTTATTGTGCTTAGGCCTCTTTTACTCATCTCATATTTTTGTCCTTTTTCATTTAGGCACAATCACATTAAGCCTGTTATCCGTACATACTCATAGTAAGGCGACCGATTAGTGATTACGATGTTTTGCATGTGGTTCTGGTACATAAGTGGTGCAACCCCTTTGTTTACCCAATTGTAGTTGCGGAAAACATACCGTAATTCGCCATACCAAGTCTAGAACCAGAAACCTCTGAACCAACTGACAGCGAGTTGTTTTTATTCTTATTTTTTAGGTTCCATAAGTGTTAGGTTAAATGACCGGGTGATGGTCACCTAACTTAGAAGGTGCAATCCCTATTTTTAATTATTTTATTAAAACTAGGATCATTCACTTATATTTACCGACTTCCATATGTAGTATATGCTTAAGATGATGTCGACTGCTAAGATAAACTACTTAAGGACTTTTTCAAGGTGAGATTT
Organism: Vicia villosa; assembly: GCF_029867415.1. Lineage (NCBI taxonomy): Eukaryota > Viridiplantae > Streptophyta > Magnoliopsida > Fabales > Fabaceae > Vicia > Vicia villosa. Next base: position 212,169,751 of record NC_081180.1, on the reverse strand, counting down.
TAAGGTCATCGCACAACAAGTATTTAGATCGATTTCCATAAATTGGAGACATACGGTGTTAAGACGATATCAATATTTTGGAAATTTTTCCATCTTTCCACAACCTATCTTTAACTAGTCTAGAGATTCAAAATAAACATTGTTTTCTTTTTTAATTAGTCTGGCAGAAATGCAACTCCGTTATAGATCCGAAATAGAAGCACCTCAAGAGGAGGCAGAAGGAATAGAAGCACCTAATTCTGTTATGGATCCGGATAGTGGGAGTGAGACGGAGCATGCACAAACGATTTCAAGTACCAAACTGAGTGATTATAAGAGGTACCAAGAGGAATGTAGTGGGTGTAGAATATTTGGTATCTCTCTTCTCTCTCTGGACCCTCTTGGGTATTTCTCTCAGTTTTCCACCATTTATTGTTGTTTCAATCTCCATGAATATTTCAAGGAGAGTATATTTTGTTTGAACCCTCCATCAATAATACAATATTGGCTCGTAAAAGTCTCATAATATCTTGATTGGAAAGACTCTCCATTGATGTTTGCATTTCCTCCTCACCAAACTATTGCTTTTTGTGCTCACAAGATTTCGTGCTAAACTAGTTAGGGTGAACCGCTCCCCACATGTAGCATGCCGTATTTTATAAATGTAGAGGCAAAATACATAGTTTAATGTTAACAACAAATAATAAATTATTATAGTACTAGTATATGAAAAATGTGATTTGGGAGAGCAGTGAGTCAACTTATCGTTTGGAGTGGTCTGTAGCTCTCTAGTCAAAAGAGAGAAAAGTGGCATTAACTTCCAACTTACAGCTAAGCTACTTCCTAATCGCGTGGTCCCATCCCATCCCATCATTTTCTCCAGTCAACCTTCTTTCTCTATATACACTTCCCATTCATGTATAGTGCAGTCCCTATTGTTTTTCTTCCTTATTTTTTTCATAAATATCATATTTAATTTATTCATTTTAAAATTAGACCACTTATTTGTGAAAATATGCATCCTAAACAAATTATACCATTTTTACCAATAATAATAATTAACATAATTTTAAAACGTTATGTTCTTTCAAGTTGTTAAAAGAATAATTTTATATATAGTAAAAAAGTAGGCTAACATTTTAGCACACCTAATGTAAAGAAACCGTTAAATTGGACAAAGAAGTAAGAATGTTTTATTTATTTAGGATTACTCAATTTGTTTATTAGGCTTCAAGCCTTCAACAAGTATCAAAAGTTATACTTTAGCTACTTACAGTATATCGAAAATGATCTACGATCTAGTTTATGGAAATATAATCCGATTTATTTAAGGAAATATCTAATATTTTTTATAATTACAATATACTAGATTTCATATTTTAATATAATTTATAAATTTATTAACCTTTTTTAGAAACTACAAGCAAGAATTCATATTGCCAATCAAAAACATTTCTTTTTTAATATTTGTTGTCCCAAATTTAAATTAAAGCAATCTAATCTACAAGCAATAAAAAGCTCCAAACGGCAACAAACCAACCCATCCCTATTTCCTTTCCTTGTGTGCAAAACACAAAGGAAAGACATGTAAAAAACACACATAACAAGAAACAACAAACAGTACAAACTTTAGGTAAACTTGATATCATAACCAAGAAAAAGCAAAATAAAGAAAGTACTAGTACCCCCACTCACTTCACAAAGTCAAAACCATATGAACCCCACACATTTCCAGTAAATACCCCCAAAACATCCATAAACTACAATCTACCCCTAACTCCTCACAACATCACCACCAACCAAAAACCCCATAAATGTAATTTCATCAAAAGCCTACCCACCCATCTTTATCTCTAGGGGTTGACAAGTAAACCCTCTTTAATCTTCTCTTTCTTTCTAATTTTTTTTTTTTATAAAATTTTGTTTTATAAAAATTTCAGTTCAATTGATAATTGTGTAGAAATATCAAATAAATACTATTAGCTATACAAAAATATCAGAAATACAAGTTAGATACAAAGTTGCATAAAACTTAAAAAATAAAGATTTAAAATGAAAGGACAAGAATCTACTTGACATAACCAATTAGTCAAACATAAAAAAGTCATTTTCATTAATTTCTTTTACACGTTATAGAAAAACAAATTAGAAACTTTGAGAAAACAAATAAAAGTCTTTGGAAATTCAGTCATATTTTTATTTTCTTAATGTTTATTTTTAATTTTTAATTTTTAATTTCCCTCTCTCTTACGCGGATTCGGCCGAATTATTTTTCTTCTTCTAATTCTCAATCTTCTTCCTTCTTTATCTATCTCTCTTCTTCTTAACCCTTTCAACTTTCAAACCAAACCAATAACAACAATAACTGTTTCATAGTCTGTCTTTTTTTCCAGAGTTTCAGAAAATTTCCCAGAAAAGAAAATTTCATAGATCTGATTAAGTTAAATTGTTGCACAATTTGTATTTTTTAAAATTATTTATTTACGAAATTTTTATTATTATTGTTATTATCTGAATTTCGAAGATTTTATCTTAGGGTTTCAGAAACCCTAGAAATGGCTTCAGGTGCAATTTTCTCGTCGCTGCGGCGGCGAAGATCGCCGACGTTGGAAGCTTTTCTTGCTCCGGTTGACTTAAGCGACGTCGCTTTGGTTCAAACTCTTGTTACGGTGGTGAACGAGCTTGTTTCTTGTTTCTCGAAGTGTTCGTTTTTCTTCCAGAGGAAGAACACGCGGTCTCTGATTAGAAAGGTTGAGGTTTTTCAGTTGCTTTTGGAGTATTTGAATGATTCCGGTTGTAAGGGTGGTAAGGGTTGTAATCTTCCGCCTACGGCTTTGCTTTGTTTGAAGGAGCTTTATTTGTTGCTGTATAGGTCGAAGATTCTTCTTGATTACTGCGCGCAATCGAGTAAGTTGTGGCTTTTGCTTCAGAATCATTCGATTTCGGGGCATTTTCATGATTTGAATCAGGAGATTTCGACTCTTTTGGATGTTTTTCCTGTTAGGGAGGTTGGTTTGAGTAAGGATGTTAGGGAGCAGGTTGAGCTTTTGTTGAAGCAATCGAGGAGGGCTAAGTTGTTTATTGATATTGGAGATGATGCGCTTAGGATTCGATTTTTTGAGTTTCTTGATGAGTTTGAGAATGGGAGGATTCCGGAATCGGATGAATTGCGGTGGTTTTATGTTGAGAAGTTGCGGATTGGTGATGCTGGTTGTTGTAGAAGTGAAATTGAGGCTTTGGAGGAGCAGATTGTTAACCATGAGGGGGATATTGAGCCGACGATTTCTGTGCTTAAAGGGTTGGTGGCTATGACGCGGTATTGTAGGTTTTTGATTTTTGGTTTTGAGGTAGATGAAGTTGATTTGGAAATTGGAAATCAGAAGAAGCCGAAGATGGGTTTGATTACTCAAGAAATTGCGGAAACGTTTTTAACTGTTCCTAAGGATTTTTGTTGTCCGATATCGTTGGATTTGATGAAAGACCCGGTGATTATTTCCACGGGTCAAACTTATGATAGGAGTTCCATTTCTAGGTGGATGGATGAAGGGCATACAACTTGTCCAAAAACAGGTCAAACACTTGCTCACACTCGTCTTGTCTCAAATCGTGCCTTGAGGAATTTGATTGTGCAGTGGTGCAATGCTCATGGAGTTCCTCTTGATCCACCGGAGGTGATGGATGCGATGGGTGAAGTTTTTGGATCTGCATCTCCCACCAAAGCTGCCCTTGAAGCAAATAGAGCTACTGCCAATCTTCTCATTCAACAGCTAGCTAATGGATCGCAATCCGGGAAGACTATAGCTGCTCGGGAGATTCGATTGCTTGCGAAAACAGGCAAAGAAAATCGCGCCTTCCTTGCAGAAGCGGGGGCAATTCCTTATCTCCGGAACTTACTTTCGACGCCTAATTCTGTTGCTCAGGAGAATTCAGTTACTGCATTGCTCAACCTATCCATTTACGACAAGAACAAAAGCAGGATCATGGACGAGACAGGTTGTCTTGGATCAATTGTTGATGTGTTGAGATTTGGGCATACAACAGAAGCAAGGGAAAATGCTGCTGCAACATTGTTCAGCCTATCAGCTGTTCATGACTATAAGAAGATAATTGCAGACGAGACTGGAGCCGTTGAAGCCTTAGCAGGGCTGTTGCAAAACGGGACTCCTAGAGGAAAGAAGGATGCAGTGACAGCTTTGTTCAATCTTTCCACACACACCGAGAATTGTGTTAGAATGATCGAGGCAGGAGCAGTAACAGCTCTAGTCGAAGCTTTGGGTTACGAAGGAGTTGCCGAGGAAGCAGCAGGTTCCCTGGCCTTGATTGTTCGGCAGCCCTTTGGAGCCAAAGCCGTAGTCAAGCAGGAAGAAGCCGTAGCAGGATTAATAGGAATGATGCGATGTGGAACGCCGAGGGGCAAGGAAAACGCAGTTGCAGCATTACTCGAGTTATGTCGGAGTGGAGGTTCAGCTGCAACCGAAATGGTGGTTAAGGCACCAGCTTTGGCTGGATTACTTCAAACCCTATTATTTACCGGAACAAAGCGTGCTAGACGAAAAGCCGCATCACTCGCGAGAGTGTTTCAGAGATGCGAAATTGCATCTCTACATTATGGTGGATTAGGTGTAGGCTATGCATATGCTAGCAATTCAGCTCAAACTAGAGATACAAGCTTTGCTGCTGGTGATGTTTCAGTACCAATGTCAATCTCTGTACCTGTATTATAGTGATAGTTCTGTATTTGTAATTGTTAAATTCACAATTTTTATTGGAAGTTTTTACAGATTCTTTCATTGAAACTTCATAGTCATAAAAAAAATGTTACCAATACCAGATGTTTTCTTAGAGATCCATGAATGTTGTAATGTAATGTTGAATTATATGAATACAGAATAGAGAATGCTCCACAAAAGAGTTTTAGACCATTTCTTGTGTCATGATTTTTTTTCTTTGTTGAGTACCACTGCATATTTAATGTTAATGGTCCCAATTGAAAGGGTTTTTCCTAGAGTAGTAATTCCACTTAATGTTCATAATCAATAATCACCATGGGGCCTAACTATGCTCATTCAATCATTTCATTTGAATATAAACCATTTTGCCTAAATTATTTATTTTCTTGCATTGATTAGAGAGAGACTTCTGTGTTATTTGGGAAATTTTGTGTGGGTCATATTATTATTACTTATCACCAGAAATTCATAAACAATTTAGCAAAATTTCTCTGTGCTTTTTCCAATTGAGGGAATAAAAAAAAGTAAATACACTAGTTAAGTGTCTCTAATTAGGACTGGTACATTAGGCTATAGTTTCTGAATATGATCAGGTTCATTGAACCAATTCAACTTTAAAGACTAAAATTGTGATTTGAGTCATTATACATACAATTTTATCTGGTTTGTCACTTTTTGCATAAAGCATGTTTGTATAAATTCAACCTATGTTAGGTAATAGACCACTGCTGCCGCATGTTTAAGGTATGTTTCATCGTGATTTTGAGAAACTGGTATATGTAGCTTCTGTTCCACCGTAATTTTCAAGTTTTCCAAACACACACTCGGTCAATAGATTAGTTGGCAGTTTTTTTCACGAAGTTGCTTCTTGCTGGAGATTCTCATGTGTCATGTGTGTGGTACCATTCAAAAATCTTAAATTCTTAATAAACACACTCCACAAGTTCTCTACCAAGAAGAATCTATAGACTATACGGATGAAAAATTTTCTACCTTAATATCCTTGATGACATCAATAAACCGTTTTTAATGGCACAACACAATGTTAGAACAGCACATAGATGTTGTGACTAGATTTTTGATTCATGTGGGCTATCATCAAAAAGTGCAAGAGTATATTTATTTTCACGTAGAAACTTTATGAGCTTAATTTTCAAGTACTAGTATTTTATGAAGATATTTCAAAGATGGAATAATTCTCCAAATAAAAGTTAATTGGTTGAATTGAGTGGTGCATATTAGTCATGGGACTCATCACTTATTCTTCTTATTCCACATTCGACATAATGACTCATATGACAAATTGACCACCAATTTGCTTCAATTACATTCTTGCCATAGGTGAGTTTCACAACAAAAAAAATATTGAATTGAATTTTTAATGTGAACGGAAGAATAAGGTGTTTAATGGTTTGTTTGTATGTGTCAAAACATGATTGGTTTGTATTGACTGCTATAGGTATAAAGTGATTAATGAGTTAAGTAAGAAAACCAAGAGTTAACTTATAAAATAAAATAAATATCAAAATTATTTGTTGATTAACAATTAATATGATACATTTCATATTCTAAAGTAAGAGAAGTTTAATCAATATATCAAATTGAATTGAGAGTAGTCACATTACTTTTTTTAAGAAGTAAACACTTATGCTGAGCTGAGGAGATTTTATGTTTAGAGTGATATCTCTTAGATATAATATAATTTAGATTCAGTTTCCTTTGTATTTTATTTTAGTTTTGCATCTGAGTTTTATTTCACTTGGGTGTTAGTATATAAACTCAATGTGAGTTTCATTTGTAATAGAATTTACAATTTCAATGTTAAGAGAAAGCTTGTTAAAAAAATAGTTACACTATTCTCTCTCTCTCTCTCTCTCTCTCTCTCTCTCTCTCTCTCTCTCTCTCTCTCTCTCTCTCTCTCTCTCTCTCCTCTCCTCTCTCTCTCTCTCTCTCTCTCTCTCTCTCTCTCTCTCTCTCTGCTCTCTCTCTCTCTCTCTCTCTCTCTTCTCTCTCTCTCTCTCTCTCTTCTTCTTCCATCTTCATATCCATCTTCAACCTTGTGCACAAACAATTGGTATCCAGAGCTCCAGTTAGATTCTTAAGAAAACATGAGTGGACATGAGGCGTGTGTGTTTGATTTTGTTTCTTAAATTAACATTGAATTTACTATCGAAGTCAAAAAATAGAATCACATTTCTTGATTCTGCAGGATTGAAAAACACAAGTGTTGGTGAGATCTGAGTGAACTTGTACAAGAACGAAGATGAACGACGGAAAAGGAAGCTTGAACAGAAAGCTTCCAGTATTTTATGGAAAGAACTAGAATCAGATGGATGATTCAAATGCGTGTGTTGTTTGGCGCTCAGGATATTCTTGATCTCGTCAATGACAGTTACACGTCGGTTGCAGTAGATGCAACTGAAGTGCAAAGAAACGCACAAAGAGAACTAAGGAAGAAGGATCAGAAGGTGTTGTTCTATATCCATCAATGTGTGGATATTAATGTGTTTTAGAAGATCGCTGATTCAACGACAGCGAAGGCTGCATGGGACTCACTGATATAGTGTTATGGCGACGACACATCAATGAAGATGATGAAACTTCATAGTCTATGTAAGCAGTATGAGAATCTCAAAGAACAATGAGAAAGTATCAGATTACATCTCCAGAGTGATTGTGGTCACCAATGAGATGAAATCTTGGGGAGAAACGCTATATGAAAAAGTTATTGTTGAAAAGGTATTCAGATCCCGAACACCTCAGTTTGATTACATTTTTGTAGAAATTGAACATTCTAAGAACCTTAGCACCATGAGAATTGAGTTGCACAGTAGTCTAGAGGCACATGAGTTGTGTTCGACTGAGAGAAATTGTGAAAGGGAGGTAGAGCAGGTTGTGAAAGTGTCTTCTGGTAAGATGAAGCATAAGCAGTCTTGGTGAGAGGCCAAGAAGATACATGGTAGTTCTCAGAAGTTAGAAGCCTCCAACTCTGATGAGAAAAAACATCTGAAGGGACAAAAGAAGTCTGACAAAAAAAAAATCAGTGTTACAATTGTAATAGGTTTGGTCATTTTGCTAAGGATTGTTGGTCAAACAAGGAAAGTGATCCGCTGTTGCGCGGATCAAAAACGAGTATTTTGAAAACGTAATATAGCGACAATGACTCGAGTCGTATCACAAGGATTCTTGTTTTGTTATTAACTAATATAAATAAAATTGGGCATTTGTGGTTTTAGATCGATTTATGAACAATAGAGCAAATAAGTGATTAAAATAAGTGATTATAAAAATAAGCTAAAACGACAATTCTACTGATATTCGGTTACCGACTTATCACTGGTTCAATAAACTTCAATCCACTAAGCGGATTCTATTCCCCTATCGATTACAACATCAATTAACAAGCGAAATTGACATTATAAGGTTTCATTCCTATTTTCTGAATAAAGCAAACGGATTAAGCACAATCACAAATTAAGCAAATGTGATTCTAACATACACACTTTAACGATTAAGCAACGATAAAGTACGATAAAAGTCAAGGAACATAAATCAATCGGTATAAATCAATAATATTCTATATAACTCGAATTAAGCAAACAAGACATATAGATTAATATCGAAAGGGAAAAGAAGTTGAATTAAAGATTAAAAACCTCAAAGTATTGGAAACTGTAACCAATAGAAATTGCCTTCGGGGATTAGTTCCTCATCATTCGTACAAAGCTTTCAAAATTATTTCGTGAAAAGTAAAAACGTGACAATGAACAGTAGTGACCAGCCCTAGATAAATGGGAGAAACAAGAATTCAGGTTATAACCCAACTGGGTCAAACAAACATAACTCAAGCCCAAAACTAACGACCCAAAACTAAATAAAACTAATGCTGCAGCTTCAAACGAAATTCTGGAAAATATGCACTCCGAATCTGACTTTGACTCCAACATAAACGTTGTAGCTCTTTCTCTTAGCTTTCCAGTGATTATTAAAACGCGTCAATCGGATTCTCGGAGCTCCAGTTATGACCGTTTTAGTGCATACTGCTAATGCTGAAAAATAAAGTGCGAAAATGAAATTAAACCAAAAATAAACTAAATTAGAAAAACATTATAAAATATAACAATAAGCAAATCAAACCATAGAAATGCCTAAGTACAAACATAAAGGAACGTGCAACAAAATGCACTAATCAAATTCCCCCACACTTGAACTTTTGCACTTCGAGCAAAATAAAATAAAAACTCAATAAACACACAGCATCAGTTACGCATTTCAGGCTACAAACTCTTCTTCGGTTAAGATTGCATTGATAGGTACTAATTTTGCATACTAAGGATATTGTAAGAACACTACTCTGTAATTTTGCAGTCATACGTCTCCTACATATACAAATCAATCTGAATCATGTTATTATGCCTAAGCCTAACTTACTCATCCTCCTCTCTTTCATTCTAGTGCAATCACATTAAGCCCATTATCTCCACACACTCATAGTAAGACTACCAGTTAGTGACTCTGATCTTTTTGCATGGGGTTCTGGTACCTAAGTGGTATAACCCTTTGCTTACCCAATTGGAGTTGTGGGGGATCAGACCGTAATCCGCCCTACCAAGTTCAGCATCAAAAACCTCTGAACCAACTAACAACGGGTCTTGAAATCATTTTTTTGTAGGTTCGACAACCGTAGGGTTAAATAACCGGGTGAGGTTCATCAAACTTAGAAGGTGCATTCCTTTTTTTTTTCTTTCAAATAAAACTTGGATCACTCACTTATTTTCATCGGCTTCCTTAAGTAGAGCATGTGTGAGATGGTGCCGACTGCAAAGATAAACTACTCAAGAGAAGAATGAGAATTCAAGGTTATGTCATAATAAGTATTCAAATTAACTTCCATATGCAGGAGACTTACGGTGTTAAGACGATACCGATCTTGTGAACTTTTCCCAAGTCTCCACAAACTTACCTCAAATTAATCTATAGCCCAAAACTTTCAAAAAGATGCTTTTTTTTTAAGAACGAAAACAAAGGAAACAAAAAAAATAAAGAAAATAAATTATTCCCTCCCCAACACTTAAAATATGCATTGTCCTCAATGAAAGAACATAAATATAAAATAAGAGTGAGAGAAAGGAAAGAACACACCCGAGGGGTTAAAGTGGAATGTAGCTTTCATGTCTGGTGGTTTTGGTGGAGGCCTTTCTGTACTACGAACACATGAAATAGGAAAAAGTAAATAGCAAGTGAGCTTGGATATTAGTAAAAAAATCTGGTGGCTTAGGAGGAATAGTCTGCACATATGGTAAAGCTGCAATAACAAAAGTATGAAAAATAGAAAATCCACATTTAGCTTGTGAGTTAGATAAAATAGGTGGAAGAGATGCACAAATGGTGAAAGATAACTCCATGTTGTTTGGCTTAATTAGAGTTTCCACCAAAAAAAATTCGGCTATAGACAATGGTTGCTTATGGTAAAAATCCACATTTTTTGTGTCAAATTCAAGAGTTGTTGAATTTGCTAGAATTTCTGCACAAGTGGTTGCCGGCATCAAACTATCTTCACCTAAAATGGTTGCACTGATCTCAAGACAAACATTACAAACACCACATTCACAAGCAAAAATTTCATGAGAGTTATCTACTTCAAGAGAAGTATATAATTCATCCTAATCAGATTTCAAGAAATTTTGTGGCATAATCTCTTTCATGCATTCACTTGAATTTTTGTTTCTTACTACGAGTTCATCATATGAAACAAACAGTGTTTTAATGGGCTCACCTGGAAATTCATCAAGACTGGTATCACACCGTGTTAACTCTAATGATGCAACAGGTTGTACATCATCATGAAACATCACGTTCTCTTGAATTTGATGGACGCTTGAGATTATTTGTTCACCTTGGACTTTTTTAACTGGAAACATAGATTGCATATGTTGTTGAAATTGCAAATTATTTTCAGTCATTCGCTTATTATTTTTAGTCATTTGCTTGATAATTTCTTCCAAGTATGATTGTGTGTCAGCTTTCAATGGTGTATTTAGTTGAAATTGTTGATATGGCCAAATAGGCTGCTCTTCAATATATGAATATTGTCCTTGAAGATCACCTACCATTTGGACCTCACCACAAAAATTAGTATCTAACAACATAGGACATGCATAATTACCATGAAAATTTGAAGAACAAATATTGCAAATTGCAAGTGGAATATGATTTTGATAGCACGATTGATGTTCTCTTGCTTCCATCAAATTAATAAGATAAGCCAACTGATCCAATGAGTCTCCCATTTTTTATATATATTTTTTTTTTGACACGAAAGAACATATATGATTAAAATAAATTTAAAAAAAATACAAAAGCACGAAATTTAATCTAATGAAGACAAATACAAATTTTGAGAATTTTTTTAGAATTTTCTGACACTAAGAAAACAGTAAAAAATTAATTAAAAATAGAAATTTAATCCTCGATTTATTTCCTGATTTTCTAGAAAAAAATCGGAGCAAATCGAAACAGTAGGTTTCAAAACTTACCTGATAGGCTGGAAAACTTACCACTGTCTGTAACTGGTATTGCAACCCTGAAAATTAAAAAACACAAAAAAAAAACAAGAAAAAACTAGCAAGAACCCTATACCTATTACTCTAAAATTAGTTAATAACAACAAGAATCCCTGGCAATGGCGCCAATTTGATCCGCAGTCGCGCACGGATCAAAACGAGTAACTTTAAAAAGCGTAATATAGCGACAATGACTCGAGTCGTATCACAAGGATTCTTGTTTTGTTATTAACTAATATAAATAAAATTGGGGGTTTGTGGTTTTAGATCGATTTATGAACAATAGAGCAAATAAGTGATTAAAATAAGTGATTATAAAAATAAGCTAAAACGACAATTCTATTGATTCGGTTACCGACTTATCACTGGTTCAATAGACTTCAATCCCCTAAGCGGATTCTATTCCTCTACCGATTACAACATCAATTAACAAGCGAAATTGAAAATATAAGGTTTCATTCCTATTTTCCGAATAAAGCAAACAGATTAAGCACAATCACGAATTAAGCAAACGTGATTCTAACATACACACTTTAACGATTAAGCAACGATAAAGTACGATAAAATTCAAGGAACATAAATCAATCGGTATAAGTCAATAATATTCTATATAACTCGAATTAAGCAAACAAGACATATAGATTAATATCGAAAGGGAAAAGAACTTGAATTAAAGATTAAAAACCTCAAAGTATTGGAAATCGTAACCAGCAGAAATTGCCTTCGGGGATTAGTTCCTCATCATTCGTACAAAGCTTTCAAAATTATTTCGTGAAAAGTAAATGAAGGATAGAAAAACACTTAGAAAGGGGGGTTTGAATAAGTGTAACTTTAAAAAACTCATAAGATAAAAACAATTGCACAATGATTTTTATCCTGGTTCGTTGTTAACGAAACTACTCCAGTCCACCCCCTTGGAGTGATTTACTTCACCTGAGGATTTAATCCACTAATCAACCTTGATTACAATGGTTTTCCACTTAGATACCTTCTAAGTCTTCTAGAGTATTCTGATCACACCTTGATCACTCTAGGAACCTTTTACAAATTAATGTAAACAAATTCTTACAAGAGTATTACAATGCTTCTTAATAAGCTATAATCACAACTGTGATATTTCTCTTAAGTTCTAAGCTTAAATCTAACTAAGATATTACAAAAGTAATGTGAGGTTGAAGATGAAGTTTGAGAGCTTTTGAATTTGACAGCGTTTCTGTATTTTTGCGCAAGAGTTGTGTATTCAGCTTATCATCAGAACTTCTATTTATAGGCGTTTTGAGAAGATGACAGTTGGGAGCATTTAATGCGTTGCGTGATACGTACAACATTGCATTTAATGTTTCACTCTTTTGTCAACTACCTCGAGCCTTGCTTTTCCTGCTTTAACTGACTTTGCCTTTAATAGCTTCTAACGTTCCTTTTGCCAGTCAGCATAGCCTGCCATCTTGTACTTGCTTCTGATCTGATCTTTGTAGATACAACGTTTGAATATCAGAGTCATTCAACTTGGTGCAGAGCATCTTCTTGTCTTCTAACTTTGAAGTGCTTCTAGCGTGATACCATAAGAACTTCAGTGCTTCTGCTTCTGAACTTAAGTTCTTCTGATGCTTCAATAGACCATGTTCTGATTCTGCTTGACCATCTTCTGATGTCTTGCGGGAGCATGTTCTGATGTTGCATACTTGAACCTTCTGAGTCAGTGCTTCTTACGCTGAATTGTGCATACTCATCATATATTTCCTGAAATGGAAAATGCATAGGATTAGAGTACCACATTGTCTTATGCAAAATTCATATACATTGTTATCATCAAAACTAAGAATATTGATCAGAACAGTTCTTATTCTAACAATCTCCCTCTTTTTGATGATGACAAAAACATATATAATTGATATGAATTTGCAATCAGAATATCAGATGACTAAAGACAATTACACAGTTATAGCATAAGCATATAAACATAGTGTGTGAATATGTCTCCCCCTGAGATTAACAATCTCCCCCTGAAATAAATACTGGAAGAATTTATAAATAAAAGACTTCCCTGAGTATTTTCCATTTCAGTCGAGACGTTCACATTTTCCTAGAACTTCAGAACATTCAGAGCTTCTGCTTCTTGCTTTCATAGGACAGCTTCAGAGCTTTGAATTTCTTCTTGAATCATGTCATGCTTGATTGTATCAGAACATTCTTGAATGTACCAGAGCATCATCAGAGCATCTTTACATCCTGAAATGTTTCAGAACAAACTAGACGACAAAAGTCAGAGCATGAATGAATAAGAACATTCTTTTAAGAAAGAACATGTATCAGAGTAATGCTAGAAAGACTATCAGAGCAAACTTTGATAAGTTCTTAAAAAGAATATGTATCGGAACATATGAGGAATAAGAATGTGTTAGAGCATATTCTGCCACGAGAATATCAGAACATTCTTCCTCCTTGCTTCTGATCTTGAAGCTTCACAACACTAAGCTTGCTTCAAATTCCAAGAACATGCTTCTGCATAGAATTAAACCAAACGATTAGAGTGCATACTTGTTCTTATTTAAAATTATGTGTTTGTTATTGTTGTACCCCAAAATTTTCCCACCATCTTCAAATATTCAAAATTAATGCAAAATTGGATTTTTATAAAAATCTTGGGGTCATTTACATTGACATCTTGAATTTTATAAATATTCGATTTAAAGTCAGAGCATGAATGAATCAGAACATTCTTTTAAGAAAGAACATGTATCAGAGTAATGCTAGAAAGACTATCAGAGCAAACTTTGATAAGTTCTTAAAAAGAATATGTATCAGAACATATGAGGAATAAGAATGTGTTAGAGCATATTCTGCCACGAGAATATCAGAACATTCTTCCTTCTTGCTTCTGATCTTGAAGCTTCACAGCACTAAGCTTGCTTCAAATTCCAAGAACATGCTTCTGCATAGAATTAAACCAAACGATTAGAGTGCATACTTGTTCTTATTTAAAATTATGTGTTTGTTATTGTTGTACCCCAAAATTTGCCCACCATCTTCAAATATTCAAAATTAATGCAAAATTGGATTTTTATAAAAATCTTGGGGTCATTTACATTGACATCTTGAATTTTATAAATATTCGATTTAAAGTCTATTTTAAAATATAATAGTTTACTCTTAAATTATTTATGTTTTAATAAATACCAAAATATTTGTCTATGCTTCATACACCTTCAATTGGCTTTTTATTTCAAATAAGTGACATAGCCTAGTTGATAATGATTTGAGAGTAAGGCTTGAAAGTATAAGGTCATGGGTTCAAATCTCACTTTTCTAACTTTTGACATTTTTTCCCTTTTATTTTCTTTCTAACTTTATTTTTAATTTTTATTTTAAAAAATCACAAAATCGTATTTTTTTTATATTATTTTAACTTCAATTTTCGTATTTTTAATTAATGCAGTTTTAATTTTTTTTATTAAAATCATTATTTAATGCAAAAAATAGTCAAAAATCATAAAAAATAAATAAAATCTTTTCAAATCAAATCTTGCACTTAGTCACAAAACCATCTAGATTCATAATCTTGCTCACCAAGACTTGAATCAAATCTCAATCAATTTCCAATCTTCAAAACCATGCCAAAAATATATTAATTTAATTTTACTCTTGACCTAACTCTTATATATAAATAGGACTCTATTTTCACAGTTTTGGGAACTAACAATCTCCCCCTTTTCTAACTTTCTCACGTACAAAAATTTCAAAATAACAACTCTCTAACAAAACCAACAATCACCTCCAAAATCTCTCCTAATTCTCCTTCCACAGGTGAGGATTAAAATGTTTTGATCACATCTTATTGTTTGTAAGAATGCACAGAATGTTTCCGGATCATTTGTTTTGAGAATTAGTGCAGGTATGGTGAATTGCCATGGCTAGGGTTTGTTATTCGTTATTTTTGGCAGCCGTGGTTTATGAACATGTTTCCTATGGTTTGACCAAGTGGATTGAGATTTATCCCTTGACCTCAAGGGGGTGGGTTCAGGTCCTGCCCCATGCAATTTTTTTGGCCATTTGTTTTTTACTCCATTAACCCTTTTTACACTTGTTTTTCACTCCATTTAATTACTAACACTGATCTTCTTTTTATCACTAAATCTCTAACATTTTTGGCCAAAACATTTTTTAAGCCAAATTAGGGTTATTCTTAATTTTTGGCCATAATCTAATTTTTCAAATCATTTAAATATTTTGGTTTAGGTTAAACAATTGAGGTTAACAATAAGTCAAATTTTCATTAATTTAACATAATTATTAACTTAACTAGCCCTAAAACTCTTTTCCAAACCCTAATTTGTTTTTTGATTTTTTTCTGGCGATTATTCATTTTTGGAAAATTGTATATGTTAATCAAAGCCTTGTAATAGTTTAGATTTTACTTTCCAGCATTTTTTACCAATTATTGTATCTGCTCTTGGATTGTAATAGTTAATTAGGATTTTACTTTTCCCCATTTTATTATTTGTACCCCCGCTCCCGAAACCTTGTAATAGTCTAGGACCTTTATTTCGTTTTTCCTATTACTGTATATAATTGTTAGTAATTAGGGTGTGCATGGAAAGACTAACAAGTTGGACATAGATAACCTAATTTCAAAAGATAAATAAACTGAAAACAACACATTTCTCACACATACAACTCTAGGGTAATCTCTCTTGTTGCCTTACGATTACAATAGTCATGTCCATCGAACGTAGGGATATCTTAGCAAATGACGCTCACAAATAAATCATCATCGTCCCTTCGACACAAAAAGATCAAAGTCCCTCAATGACCCTTCGAGTTGCCTTCGGAAAAATGATCTTGTCCCTCGATGACCCTACAAAATGATGATAGTCCCTTCGAGAATGCTAAGATATCCTTACAAATGTTGCCTTCGATGACTATTTGATGACCCTATGTCTGTCCCTTCACACCCAATAGATAGGATTTCCTACCAACTAATGGCATGGATAATACTATCTCCTAAGGAAACATAAGAGAATAGGAAAGATGTAACACCCTTCTAAACCCCCGGGAAATCAATATAATGTTCAGAGTAAACATGAAACAAGGATTTCACAATTCAAAATAAACCAATCATCAAAATCGATTGTCATGTTTCACGAGGAACGAAATACTAATTTTTAATAAATCATGTTTAACACAGCAGAAATAATTTAAAACGGAATAGCATAATCTTCACCAATGCATAACCAATTAAAACATAATCCAAAACCAACATAAATAAGAGTAAAAAATTCAACTCTAAACTAGCGTTCCCCAGTGTTACATATCAGAGCATGACACCGACACTACAACTAACGGACTAGCCTATAAGTTATCCTCACCAAAGCAAAAGCAGTTACTCTTCAATATGAAGAACATCAATAGTAAGGGTGAGTCTCATCACAATTAACAAATGTTGTGATCTCATAACCAATAACATTTCATAAGCATATTAATCACCCAATTATAACATGTTCAAATTTTCAGAGATTCATTCATCAGCAACATCATATACAATCAATCACAATCACCGTGAAATAACACTGGAAACCTTCCAATCATGTTATAACAGTATATATGCAATGTACTGACACTATGCATGTGGTACCAATTCATCATGGGATTAACCCATCTGACCGATCTAAACATCACCGAGATATGGCCCTGCCAGCACTAATTCCACACAATGGGAATTATGCCATCCACTGATCCAAAACATCACCGAGATTCAGCCACCAAATATGATTATGAATGCATGAAACATATAACATACTTACCAACATCACCGATTCGATGAACAATATCATCTCACCATAACTCACTGTTATCATCACCAATTAGTATGTACATGTCTCAGCATAATTCAATAATCAATCATATATCAATCACAACAATCACCACAATCACAATACAATCATATCATAACCACATCAATCACATTGTTACATAATACCACCTATGTGTACAATGTAACATCACCAAAATAATTAAATCAAGTTTTTAAAATAAAATCGGCCACTACCCTAACATGTCATTTAATTATATAGGATTTTTAATTATTGACACAACGCTCAAAACGGCGCTTAAAACGGACGCACGGTTCAAAAGATATGAATTTTAGAAAATATTTTTCAAAACAGCATTAGGTGTAACCTGTTACAGCATGGGCGTTACCCGGTTACGCCTTTCCGTCAACATATTCGCTATTATTGAAATTCTCCTGTAACCGGTTACAACAGGGAGGGTAATCGGTTACAGCAGTCAAAATTGCCCAGTTTCCCTATTTTTCCACGCGGTAACCGGTTACAGCATGGGTGCTACCCGGTTATAGCGTGCACAAAACCAAAAAACTCAGTTTGGACAACATCTCAACCCCTCTACTCATCACCATTTCGTACCAATTCGAATTCTACACCAAAACGGAACCAATTCTAGCAATTTGACATAATTCAAACACAACACAAAATTCATCTAACATCCATAATCATTCATACACATTCTATTGCATCAACACCCACAATTGAACCTAAAAACCTCAAAATCCCAAAACCTAGAACATATATAATTGAGAGAACTAATCTACCCAATCAATCCTATCACTTATGAAAACATAAAAGATGATAATTGGAGAGTCCCCCCTTACCTCAGAGATTGATCTTGGTTCTTCCTCTTCTTCCTTCAGAACTCTCTTTCACGTACTGCTCTTCTCTTCTCTGACTCTTCATTTTCTCCAATTTCCAATTTTTCCTTACTTTCTTATTTTATGAAAATAGAGTCAATAGTTAGTAAAGGCCTACACAAATAGCACCTCCCCTCTACTAACTACACCATAAGCCCAATAACATTATTTTCCAAAATTCTCCCATAAGTCAACAAAAGCCAAATAATTTCCAATAAATAATTTAAATCTCAATTAAATTAATAAATGGAAAATATGGGGTGTTACAACTCTCCCCCACTAAAAGAGTTTTCGTCCTCGAAAACATATCTCAAGTAAACAGCTCAGGATAAGAGTCCTTCATCTGACTCTCCAGCTCCAAAGTATCATTTCCACCTGCTGGTCCTCCCCAAGCTACTATGACCAAAGCTATCTCTTTACCACGTAATTGTTTCAGCTTCCGGTCTTCAATCCTCACGAGCAACACTTCCACCGTCAAGTTGTCCTTTACATGTACATCATCTACTTGGATTACATGAGACGAATCCGCAATGTATTTTCTCAACTGAGACACATGAAATACATCGTGCAAATTTGCAAGCATCGGCGGTAAAGCAATAGGATAAGCCACTTCTCCTACTCTTTCCGTAATCTGAAACAGACCAATAAAACGCAGCGTCAACTTCTTTGACTTCAGCGCTCGACCAACACCAGTCATAGGAGTCACCCTCAGAAACACATGATTTCCCTCTTGAAACTCAAGCGTTCTCCGCCTCTTATCATGGTAGCTCTTCCTACGACTCAGAGAAGCTTTCATTTTCTCTTGAATCATCTTAGTCTTTGATGTAGTTTCTTGAATAATTTCTGGTCCAATCACAGTACTCTCAGCAGATTCATACCAGCATAAAGGTGTCCTACATCTCCTACCATACAAAGCCTTAAACGGAGCCATACCAATGCTCGAATGAAAACCATTGTTGTAGGTAAATTAAATCAAAGGCAGATAACTATCCCAAGTCCCACCATTCTCTAACACACAAGCACGTAACAAGTCTTCCAACGATTGAATCGTCCTCTCCATCTGACCATCAGTTTGTAGATGATAAGCAGAACTCAATCACAGCTTAGTACCCAAAGCTTTCTGCAAACCTTCCCAAAATTTGGACGTAAACCTTGGATCACTATCAGACACAATACTCGAAGGAATACCATGTAGTTTAACTATCTTCTTAATATACAACTGAGCTAACTTCTCCATCAGATAATCCATTCTCAACGGTTTAAAGTGAGCAGATTTCATCAGTCTATCCACGATAACCCAAATAGCTTCACAGTTCTTAACTGCCCTTGGCAAACCAGAAACAAAATTCATATATATGCTGTCCCACTTCCATTTCGGAATAAACAACGGTTTCATAAATCCATACGACTTTTGATGTTTAATCTTCAACTTCTGGCAAGTCAAACAAGAATAAACAAACTTAGCAATCTCCTTTTTCATTCCAGGCCAGCAAAAAAGCTTTTTCAAATCATGATACATCTTGGTAGCACCAGTATGAATACTCAATCCACTATAGTGTCCTTCTTCAAGAATACTCTTCCTATCTCAGCAACCTCAGGAACACAAACTCGATCACCAAACCTTATAACACCATTCTCGTCAATTCTGAAATCTCCTCCTTTGCCTTGGTTAATTAAAGTCAACTTGTCAGCCAATTCAACATGAGATATCTGAAACCGTTGTTAGCTTCTCTCCTTCTGTAAAACTCTCAAATATGATCCAAGATCCCCAATGTTTTCCAAAAACTAAGTATAAATAGTGATAGGTCATTCTTTAGCGATGCAAGATGTCTAAAACACCCTTAATGAATCAGGAAATTGAAATATTCAAAAAGCGAAAAAATTTAGCATTTCAGCTGACACGGTCGTGTCATTTGACACGGGTGCCCGTGTCATGTTTTGCCAAGTTTCTTTAAAATGTGTTGCTGCTGCCAATTTGACACGGCGCCTGTGTCGGCTTCTGCCCGCACGCTCCTTCGCTTTTTTTCATAGTTTTTTCCTGAGGCTTCATAATTCTCCC
Organism: Vicia villosa; assembly: GCF_029867415.1. Classification (NCBI taxonomy): domain Eukaryota; kingdom Viridiplantae; phylum Streptophyta; class Magnoliopsida; order Fabales; family Fabaceae; genus Vicia; species Vicia villosa. The sequence continues at coordinate 212,149,717 of NC_081180.1, read as the reverse complement.
GCTCTTGTGCTAATTCTTTTGGAGCTCTTCTCTTGAATCTTAAATCACAAAACACTACCAAACCAAGGTCTCAAAAGCATCTAATTCCATTAAAAACCAAAAAAAATCAAGTTTTCAAAATGTGAAATAACTTAATCAAAACGATAAAAAGATAAACCATAGTGTTACCGAAATGATGGATTTTCACCAAATAATCGATGGGAAGTATGTAAAATTGGTGATCAATCACTCCTCAAGTTCATTGAGTTGTAACAACCTAGCTTGGCCAGCCTTGAATAAATCAAAATTAAAGGGTTTGGCTGATTAAAAAGCCTTATGTTCCAACTCAATAGGTAGATGACATGCCTTTCCATAGACAAGTCTGTAAAGAGAAATGCCTATGGGTGTCTTATATGCAGTTCTATAAGCTCACAAGGCATCATCTAAATGCCTAGACCAGTCTTTGTTTGATGGATTAACAACTTTCTCTAAGATTCTTTTTATCTCCCTAATGGAGATTTAAGCTTGCCCATTGCATAGTGGGTGGTAGGTTGTAGCAACTTTGTGTTTTACCCCATATTTTGCCATTAAGTTCTCAAAAATTTTATTGCAAAAATGGGTCCCCCCATCACTAATGATAACTCTAGGTGTTCCATGTCTAGACAAAATGTTTTTCATCAACAATTTGGTCACGACCCTAGCATCATTAGTGGGAGTTGCTACTGCCTCTATCCATTTGAAAACAAAATCAAAAGCCACCAGTATGTATAGATTGCCAAAAGATGGAGGGAATGGCCACATGAAGTCAATGCCCCATACATCAAAAATCTCAATTTCTAAGATGTTTGTAAGAGGCATCTCTTGTCTCATAGAGATGTTCCCCACTTTTTGGCATCTATTACATTTTCTAACATAATCATGAGCATCCTTAAAAAGAGACGGCCTGAAATAACCTGATTGTAAACCTTTGGCTGCTGTTCTACCTCCTCCAAAATGTCCTCCATATGTTGCTTCATGACAGGCAAACATGATTTGTCGTGCCTCTGGCTGATCCACACATCTTTTTAGTAGTTGGTTAGCATATTTCTTGTATAAGAAAGGTACATCCCAGAAATAACTCCGAGTCATGCGGAAGAATCTCTTCCTCTATTGGGAGTTGAAATCAGGAGGCACAACTCTACTCACAAGGTAATTTACGATGTAAGCGTACAATGGAGTCACGCCATCTGTTATCATCAGGAAAAGTTTCGTGAATCTATTCAGTATTTCAATCATGCACTTCCTCTGTTAGCCTTGACAAATGATCAGCTACCAGGTTTTCTACACCTTTCTTATCTCTTATTTCAAGATCAAATTCTTTCAGCAATAGTACCCATCTAATTAGCCTCGACTTGGCATCTTTCTTAGCAATTAGGTACTTATATGCTGCATGATCTGTGTATACAATAACTGTGGTGCCCACCAAGTAAGATATGAATTTGTCAAAGGAAAATACTACAACTAGTAGCTCTTTTTTAGTGGTGGTATAATTGATTTGAGCTTCAATCAAGGTTCTACTAACATAATAGATGGTATGAAATACATTGTCGTGCTTTTGAAAGTTTTCAAATACTTTAAAAGTTTGTACTATAATATTTTTGTCCAGTAGTCAATCTTTTGCAAATCAAACTAAAGTTAAAGAAATAAGTTTTACTCGAATGGGACAATTGGAGCCAACTCTAGGGAATCTCATTTCTCTAAGGACCACTATTTTCTGCCGTCACTAATTTGACGCATTCACACATTCGACATTTTTTCAATCGTTGGATTATGATCATCAAATGGTCCAAATTTGAAGTTAAATATTTTTTATATGATATAAATTAATAATAATATTTAAATTTAATCTTTTAATTTTGATCTAAAGACCGAAAAAATGACAAATGTGTGAATGTGGCAAATCTTAACTCTAGGGGATCTCATTTCTCCAAAAAAGGGAGTTCAAGTCATTTTTTCCAAAGTAAGTGCTTGGAAACTACTGGCTTACAAACCGCTGAATTTGTTTAATGGATAGAACGACTGGGAACCTAAATTCAAAGGGCTCAAAAGTAAGTTTACCAAAACTAAGAATCATGCAACATGAAGTGATCACTGCATATTTTAAAATAGATTTCAGTAATGATATTCTCCGTGATATATATATGGTGTTAGTTTGATTTTTGGTTCTACCTACAAAGTATGTTGATGAAGTATTTGGTCTTGATGTTTTAGAATGACTGTGTATCTGCCAATGGCAATGTAAAAACCTATATGGAATTCATCTTTCTTTGATTGATGCCCTATTTGTTCAACGAAAATTAGATGAAAGAATAAAAACTCATAATGTGTTGACTGACGGAGAAATTGCATTAGATTTAATGAGTGAAATATTCATAGGAAAGTAAAAAAACAAGTTGAATAATATTTAATTCCTCATAAAAGGTAAGTCACAAATTTCAGTGGAAAATTTTCTATGTTTGAATGGAGTGATTGCATTGAATTTGAAGTTATGGTTTATAGTTAGATCCACCGTGTTTATTGTTGTTTCTTCTATAACTTATTGTTGGATTGAGAATTGTTCCAAGTTGCGGGTATTATTCCTTCCACTATCTACCAAACAATGGTTATGTGGGAAGATATGGCCTATGTAAGTCCAAAACAATTAAGCAATGGAGAATTTTTTAACAACGACGATGAACTTACAATGGTCATATTGAAATCTCATGTTCAGTTTAAATTGAACAACAGTGAGGAGGATGATGGGTAATGATGGCAGGCCCACTCGTTCTAGATCAAAGCCCAAGTGGATGAATGATTTCAAAACTTATTAGACTTTTATTGCAGCTTTTATTTTCGGTTTGTATGTTTTGTTGGGCCTGGCCCTTTTGTCTAACCCACTAGGGTTTTATTTATAAACAGCTACCAGCCTCCTTGAGAGGCAGAAAATTAATGAAATCAGTTTTATTTCCTTTATCTTCTTCTTTACGTTTTGTGCTTGCTCTCTTTCATTAACATAGATCAATTTATTATATAGTTGTTGAGACCTCCATATCAAATTGGTGCTTTCATCTCTTGTGCTCATGGCCCCCCCCCAAACCTCCTAATTCTAAGGAAATCATAGATGAGGCTGTTCAAACTGCTGTGCAAGCAGCAGGTTTACACCTTGATTCTGCGCTCCAAGACACTCAGCAGCAACTCGATGAGCGATTTGCCCTTGCTGCCTCCGATTTACAGCAGCAAGTCGGACAACTCAACACACGTATGGACAAGGATAAACATACGGCTGACTTCCGATATGACACGATGATGTCAATCCTTACCAAACTTGTAGCGCAAAAAGATCCTGCAGTTGCTACCACCAATCTCGCCACGGGTTCTTCTTCAGGTACGGTAAAACAACCCTCCTCCACCATTGTTAATTCCATACCTTTTACACAAACCCTAACACCCACCAGCACCCCCCTCCGTAATTCCTCTCAATTCACCCAACCACCCTTTACTTCTACCATACCTACCCTCCACCGTATTGCTACAACCCAACCTCCCCTTACTGCCAGTATGTTCACCCCCTTTAGTAATGTACACAGCCCCTTCTCACACGTCAACAGCTACACTATACCTAACCCAAATATCCCTTTCTCGTATCAAACCCAAATTCCTTATACACCTCTACCACCCACCAACCCATTACCTACTTTTCGAACCCCCAAGTTAGAACTTGCTGCGTTCGATGGCTCTAATCCCTTAGAATGGCTTTTCCAAGCCGAACAGTACTTCAATTTCTATCAACAGCCACCTGAAAATCGCTTAGCTATGGTATCCTTTTACATGAAGGGAGATGCCCTTTGCTGGTACAAGTGGATGCATCAGAGTCAGCTCCTCACGGATTGGGTTTCGTTCACTAAAGCGCTGGAGTTACGCTTTGGCCCCTCATCCTATACGAACCACCAGGCAGAACTTTTCAAACTTAAACAAACAGGGACTGTTGTTGACTATCAGACTGCTTTTGAAAAATTGGGAACCCAGGTTGTGGGTTTATCACCGGATGCAATTTTGAATTGCTTCATTTCCGGTTTGGTTCAAGAGATTCAAAACGAAATTGCTATTATTAAACCTACCTCCATTTCACAAGCTATAGGCCTAGCAAAACTTATTGAATCAAAGATCAAAGACTCCAAACCCAAAGTTCAAAAATCCTTCTCCACCTTTCAACCCAAACCAACATCGGCCCAATCCACACCCAGCACCCTGTCCCCACCCCCTAAACCCATTTCCAACCCACAAGCCACCAAGTTTCCCATTCGAAAACTCTCCAGTAGTCAACTTCAAGAGCGCCGTGCTCAAGGATTGTGTTTCAATTATGACGAAAAATTCGTCCCCGGTCATAAATGTTCTACTGGAAAATTTCTATTACTATTATGTGATGAGGACTCTACAAACGATGCTGAAATTTTGGAGATACAAGATACTATTCCAGATACTGTTCCAGCCACTGATGATACTTATTTTCAGTTATCTCCTCAAGCAGTCAGTGGTCATTTTTCCCCCAAAACATTAAAATTCAGCGCCTTTATACAAGGCTTAACGGTAACAGTTTTGATCGACACCGGAAGTACCCATAACATCTTACAACCCCGCATTGCCCAACACCTGAAACTACCCACCAAACCAATTCCGAATTTTAATGTCATGGTGGGCAATGGCTCAAAACTCTCCTGTTCAGGAATCTGCCCACAAGTCCCCATCACACTCCAAAACCACCTTTTTAGAATTCCCTTCCATTTAATTCCTATTGAAGGAGCTGACGTCGTCCTAGGCATGGAATGGTTACGAACACTTGGCCCCCTCCTAGCAGATTTTTCTATTCCTAAAATCTCTTTTACTCACCACAACACAGAAATTACAATTACGGGAGATCCAAAAACCTTGCCCACCCACTCCTCATTTAACCAACTGTGCCACCTCATTCATACCGACTCTATTGCCTCCATACACCTATTGCTATACCAACCTGCTGATACTACCACTGTCAACCCAGCATTGACCCATAAACAGCAATTAGACACCTTAACCACATCCCTTCCCAAACAAATCTCAACAGTTTTGAAGTCTCATGCTACTGTTTTTGCTCTGCCCCATGGCCTTCCCCCAAATCGACCCCATGACCACCACATTCCCCTTTTACCTAATACACCCCCCATTAATGTTAAACCCTACCGTTACCCCCACTCCCAAAAGGAGGCAATGTCTACTATCATTCAAGACATGCTGCATGAAGGAATTATTAAACCAAGTCATAGCCCTTACTCCTCTCCGGTTCTGTTAGTACGCAAAAAAGACGGTTCATGGCGTTTTTGTGTTGACTACCGTGCGCTAAATGCAGTTACAGTCCGAGACCGTTTCCCAATACCCACGATTGATGAACTCTTTGATGAGTTGGGATCAGCAACTATATTTTCTAAAATTGATCTACGATCTGGTTATCACCAAATCCGAGTTAAGCAAGAGGACACGCACAAAACCGCATTCAGAACGTTTGACGGGCACTATGAGTTCTTAGTTATGCCCTTTGGGCTTACTAACGCTCCTAGTTCTTTTCAATCAGCAATGAATGACCTTCTTCGTCCCTATCTACGTCGGTTCGTTTTAGTTTTTTTTGATGACATTTTGATTTACAGTTCTGACCTAGATGAACATGCTTTTCATTTAAAGTTAATTTTAGACTTACTTGTCTCTAACCAATTTTATGCTAAGTTGTCAAAATGCTATTTTGCTGTTCCTACCGTGGATTACCTAGGTCACATTATATCAGCACAAGGTGTTACCCCGGACCCGGAAAAGATTCAAGCAATTACAGATTGGCCAAAGCCACGTTCACTCACGACTCTCCGGGGATTTTTGGGCCTTACCGGTTTTTATAGACGATTCGTTCGTCACTATGCCTCTCTCGCCGCTCCCCTCACCGATCTGTTAAAATCCACTAAATTAGTTTGGAATACAACAGCCGAGTCGGCTTTTACAAGTTTGAAAACAAAAATGACGGAAACTCCTGTGCTTCGCCTTCCGGATTTTTCTCAACTCTTCATTCTGGAAACTGATGCTTCTGCCATTGCTGTTGGTGCGGTTCTGTCTCAACAAGGCCACCCTCTTGCCTTTTTCAGCAAGAAACTCTGCAATCGTTTACAGGCTGCATCCGTTTATGTCAGAGAGATGTACGCCATCACAGAAGCTGTTAAGAAGTGGCGTCAGTATTTAATTGGTAGGAAATTCCACATATATACAGACCAGAAAAGCTTAAAGAATTTGTTGGTTCAGACCATACAAACTCCTGAACAACAGAAGTGGGCTTCAAAATTACAAGGGTTCGATTTCGAAATTTTTTACAAACCTGGAAGTTCTAACCAAGTGGCTGATGCACTAAGCCGCCGTTTTTCTGAAGCAGAGGCTACACTTCTCACTATCTCATCACCTATTCCACTATTGATCTCTCAACTCCAGGATTACTACAAAAAAGCAAATGAGGGAAAAGCATTACTTCAAAACATCAAGACAGACCCAAACTCTAACCCTTTTTTTCAGATACGAAATAACATTGTGTACTATAAAGACAGGATTTTCATACCGCCGGAGACTGAACTTCGTCAACAGATCCTGAGGGAATTTCACGCCACCCCTATTGCTGGTCACTCTGGGTTTCAGCCTACCTTAGCTCGTCTGTCTTCCTCCTTTCTATGGCCAGGGATCTACACGGATACAAAGCTATTTGTCAAAAATTGTGTCACTTGCCAGCAGAACAAATATTTAACAACAAAGAAATACGGGCTGCTCAATCCCTTACCCACCCCAAACCAGGTGTGGGAAGATTTGACTATGGACTTCATAACTCACTTACCTGTTTCTTTTGGCCATACTGTGATCTGGGTTGTCTGCGACAGATTGACAAAGTTCTGCCACTTCATCGCCCTTCCAACCAAGTTTACTGCTAAAGATCTCGCTTTACGTTTCGCCGTGGAAGTTTGTCGACTACACGGTACTCCAAAGTCCATCATATCTGACCGCGACCCTTTGTTCCTCAGCACATTCTGGAAGGAACTCTTTAAAGCTCAAGGCACCACCTTGCGGTATAGTACGGCGTACCACCCTGAAACCGATGGCCAAACGGAAGTTGTCAATAGATGTTTAGAGACCTACCTACGCTGCTTTGCGAGCGAACAACCCAAACAATGGATGAAATACTTACATCTCGCAGAACTTTGGCACAACACCGCTTTTCACACCGCCATCAATATGTCATCATTTGAAGCTCTTTACGGCCGTCCTCCACCAGCTTTTCCCCTCTACAACGCCGGCTCTTCAACAAATGTGGATGTTGACATGTCCTTGCAACAACGAAACGAGTTACTCAATCTGGTCAAACGAAATTTAATACGGAGTAGAAGGACTATGGAACAACAAAGTAACAAGCACAGAAGTGATATTACCTTCTCGGAAGGGGATCTGGTCTTGCTTCGATTACAACCGTACCGCCAATCTTCTGTTTCCCGACGTGTTTCAAACAAACTCGCAAAGCGCTTTTATGGTCCTTTTCGTATAGTCCGCCGCATCGGTCAGGTGGCGTATCATCTTGACCTCCCTCCAGCTTCGAAGATACACCCTGTCTTCCATGTCTCCCAGCTTAGGCCCTTCCATGGCGTCGCTCATTTTAATCCCATTCCCCTTAGTTTCGAACCCCAGGAAGAGGAACTAACAGACACACTACCCCAAGAACTGAAACAAAATGAGACACAGAAGCCACCGGCTACTTTGGAGGGTGTTGTTTCAGGTAAGGACAGAGAACAAAGCATTAGGAAAGACAATGTTTTGGAAGAGATTACAAAATCCACTCAGAGGGAGAAAGGAAGAACGTTAAATGACTTACACTTCCAAAGTGATAAGTCTTTAACCAAGGCGTGTGGGAAACTCCAACTTGGGGAAACAGAAAGAAATCTCAACGGATCTCCAAGCAACGCATGCGGACCGTTCGATGATGTGGATTCTCGTGCCAATCAATCCTATCCTCTGTACCAGACTGACACGCTACCCCATGCGCCTCACCGAAGTGATATTCCTCTGCCCACACCTGTCCCACTTAATGTCCCTCAAGTGCCAGCTGCAGCCAACTCAAATCCCACACACCGACAGCTTCGAAAACCAACTTGGACTTCTGCTTTTCATCACCCAACTACCAGCTCTGGACCCAACCTTGAGGACAAGGTTGTTGTTGGGCCGGATAGTATTGATGGCAGGCCCACTCGTTCTAGATCAAAGCCCAAGTGGATGAATGATTTCAAAACTTATTAGACTTTTATTGCAACTTTTATTTTCGGTTTGTATGTTTTGTTGGGCCTGGCCCTTTTGTCTAACCCACTAGGGTTTTATTTATAAACAGCTACCAGCCTCCTTGAGAGGCAGAAAATTAATGAAATCAGTTTTATTTCCTTTATCTTCTTCTTTACGTTTTGTGCTTGCTCTCTTTCATTAACATAGATCAATTTATTATATAGTTGTTGAGACCTCCATATCAGGTAAGGTTGTTGTTCTAAAAATGAATGGACTTTAACATGAGTACTTCTTGTTCAAAATTTGGCCTATGTGGCCAAGGAAAGAGAATTAGCTATCAAAGTCATTCTCTAAAATTATTTTGGGAGTTGGAGAGGAAGTGGAGAGAGGATTTTGAAAAAAAAGGAAAAAAATTGAATGAAAAGAATAAAAAAATTTAGGTGGGAAAAGTTTTAGAGGATTTATTTCTATTCAAAAACTAAAATCTCATAATTTGAAGAACTAAAAAATTATATTGAGAGATTTGAGAACTTAGACAAATTATTCAAATATAATTTTTATTGTTATAATATTTCAAAAATTAAAATTATAATAATGATAAGCGTTATATATCATTTTTAAGGGTATGCGTTCCCGTTTGGACCAACAACCCTAATTTGATGGCCCAACGAGGAAAACAATCTAAAGAGTAAAACCCAAAAACGTTTCCATAGATATGGAGAGTCTTATGACTAAGGTACACATTTTCAAATTCTAAAATACTTTTACCTTCGATCATCACTAACTTAGACATTAGAAATTTGCAGATATCACCCTCTCTCCAAAGTTGGGTTAGAGCAACTAAATATCAATTGTATAATGGACTTCAACATCAAATCCATATCCATCACTCTGCCCATGGATCAAAGAGTCAATACTAATCCTTTTTTCGTATTGGGGGGCCTTCCTTATCTAAATGGTTCAATATGATTTCCCTCAAAGGAGAGTGTAGAAAGAGAACCAGTGTACCTTTAGGGTTTTTATGGCACCAACAATGAACCTTGAGGGTACTTGGAGCCCTTGGTAGCATATGGAGACAAAAAATGCATGAGAATTATCAACATCATATTTGAAGTAATTTGATGAAGATCTATCTACAATTGCATCATTGGAAGGTCTTCGTTGCGTCATTGGAATGTCTACATTGGCATGTCTAACGTCATATTTTAATTTCTCATTTTGGCTTGTCAACCTTTGCTTAAACTCAAATTGATCTCAAACCAAAATGTTAGTAATAATAAAATAAATTTACTCTAATCACATAAAAGATAACTTGATAGAGGATTTAATTATAGTTTTCCGATATAATCTCTATCCAGTGTTTTACCTCATAATATCTTAAGATAACTTGAGAAACTCCGACATTAAAACGAATGACATCCTATAGTCGAATCGCGAAAGTTTGCTCGATCTTTTCAAGAGAGATAAGATCATCAAAAAATATTTCACCTCAAACTTTCGAGTAGTTCCAAGATCATGAAGATTATCAAAGCCATTAAATGTTATCTTAATCAAAGACCATTAAGACCACCAAGCATCATTTTCATCAAAAATCACAAGTTCATGTTTATTTGGTATACTCAAGGTATACTCATGCTTTGTATAACTTCTTTAAATTTGAAATTAGGCCTTTTAAAAGTTGCAAAATATTCCTACAAAATAAATTAATTTTTCACCTTTGGTTTTCAAATCTTTTAGGGTCCTGCCACCACGTAAGGAATAAACCTTAGTTAAGCATTAAGAGATTCACAAGATTCACACTTATCCGATTTTAAAGATTTATTTCTAAAATTGGTTATTTCTTCCCCCAAGAATTTTATTGTTATTTTCAAGAAAATAAATATAATATTTAAACTCAACGACGCCTAGTTATAAGTTCTCATTATCCTTATTGAGCTTAACACTTATCTTAAACATTTTCTTATATGTTAGATTTGTTACCTCAGTTACATCATATTCTTTAGTTGTTTGGAGGTAAAGTGTTCCTCTTCATCATGTTCTTTTATCTTAGAGGAAACCTCATGAGAATCTTTGGATGTGTTATCGGGTTTATTATTCAAGACATCTTTGCATGAGTCTTTTGAGGTTATATCTTCTTCATGTGATGATGAATCTCCATACATTGTGTATAAAGTGAAGCCATTAAATATTCTTCTTGATGAAGCTTCATTGTAATTTCTTCTCTCTAAGATTCTACTAGATGATATTTCTTCAACTATTCTACTAGATGACGTTTCTTTAAATGTTCTACTGGACGAAGTTTCTTCATAATTTCCATTGGTTCATGATTCTTCGAATGATCTTTCGTTTATTGTGATTTTTCTTTTAAAAGACACCTCTGGTGCTGATCCTTAAATTATTTCTTTTGATAAATGTGATGACTTATAATTATATTGAGTTCATTCCTTCATCCTTTAAAAGTTGGATTAATTGGATAAGTTTCTCAATGATCTCCTTCTTCCTTGATTTATCCTGAAAATTAATAGACACACTTCTAACTTTTGAATCAAGGATTGTGTCAGATTACTGTCCCCAATTCATGAATCTAAGATATCTATTCAATATAATTTTTTTAACATAACCCCCGAGAATTCCAATGTTCGAGTACCATATATGAAGATGACCTTCATGTTCATTTGGTGTTTCATCTTCCTAGATATGTATGTTTAATTTCTCTTGTTTAATCTTAGAAAAATCTACATAGATCATCTCAAGAGTGGTGCATTCTTCCTTGGCCAAAATACAATTAAAACATAAAGGTGCTCTCTGATGCTTAGAGCACTCATCATTAAGTACTTAGCTTTAAAATCGAGTTTTACTTTTCTCCTACCATTTTTTACCTAGAGAATTTTTGGTTTACTCACTAGTTTATTATTAATTTAATAAGTAGGAATAAACACACCATTGACAACAAAATCCCACATTTCAAAATTATTTTCTTAAACAAAAATTTTATTATTTCTTTTTATTTTTCAAACCTTTCACCATCAAACAGTTGAGGTGTATTTACGAAAGACATTTGTTAAAAACAAAATATGTATTTGTAGTCATTGTTCTTCATCCCAAGACGATTAGTCTGATAAAAGGAGTTAGTCTCTAATACTACTTGTTAGACAAATGACTCTAAATACAATAAGGGGTGAATTATTGAGGTTTGAAAAAAAACAACGTCTAATTAAATTTTTTTTGATAAATGAAAGTGTTTAAAAAAATTGTAAACCAAAAAAATAACAAACAGGAGAATAAATAAATAAAATGAAAATCAGAGTAATTAATGAAAATATAAAGAGATGAGGGTTGATAGAATTACATCAGAATTTATATAGGTTTGGTCTAACAACTTAACCTACTCCTATCGCTAAGAATTTTTTCTTGAGAATTTCCACTATATTAGATGTGGGCTTTTTAGAGGTTATCCCGTAATCCTTCTTACAACCAAAAAAGAGTTTAACAATGGTTATCTTTCAAACCAAACACGAGATTTTATATCAGGACAATCTTAAATCGAGATAGAGCTTTTACACTAAGCTGAGCTTAGGAACCAAATGAGAGTTTCTACATCGGGCTAAGCCCACAAACAAAATTGATATTTTCATTAGTTAATCTCACAAGTCAAACAAAAGCTTTTACTAATTTATCTCATGAACCAAAGAAAAGTTTCTCACAAGAGATACACCATAACAAACAAAATCTCATTGATATTTTTCACTATCAAAGCACTAAGGAAATCTTGTGAAAAAGAAATAAATGAAATGGAGAGAGTAGAAAGTGATAGACATCATCATCAAAGATAGCTTGAATATAGACCGTCAAGGATTCCACTGATTTACGCTTGATATTAGGTGTTATCCTTATTGAGATTGACTTTGACATGATGATCTCATTAACAAAATAGATTGATATTCAATTCAAATGAAGACTTCACAAGATATTTTCACCATTATCAAAACCATTGTGAAAATCTGATTGTTGCAGACATGTACCAGCAAGCACATTGATCCACAAAAGGGAAGAGTAGGGAAGACCCAAGGGTGAAGCTTTTGGAAACTATGACTGGGAAGACCCAATTTGAGGTGGAGGTTCCTACCATAGATACTAGTATTAGTGAGAGAACGATGAAAAAGACCTTTGATTATCATTTTACTCATTATAAAGTAAGGAGCGAGATTCTATAATCTCAAAGGGATAGTTATGCAAACCTTGGGTGTTAAGCTTTGAATGTGGTTGAAGAGTGTCAAAACTTAGAAACAAGGACCTTTAGGGAGGAATTCGGAAGCAGGTGGAGTCAAAGATGGTTGGAGAATCATACATGTGGGTTTGTTAGAATATCGAAGAAGAAAAATGTAGTTGTGAGCAAATGGATGCAAGTGGTAAGATCATGGTTCAAGCAAGGATTGAACTTGATAAAAACTATTCAATAGATATTGAGTTCGCAGAGATTAGGAAGGTGGTGTTAATGGGTAAATTAACATCACCATGGTTTCAAGTTAAGGTGAAGATTGTTGAAATATGCCTTAAAATCTTAAGTGATGAAGAATAAAGAAACATCTTTAAAGATTGCAGAAAATAGATATCATCCTGGAAGCTGATGCAGTGGGTATGGTCGCCGACGAGCAGCAGTGGTTGGAGGATCGCTAATGACAGTAGTCAAATCGTTTACCGCGGGCTATTCTGGTCTGTCAGGTATCAGATCCGGTTCATGCAATTTTCATGTATCGGACTTGGTTGTTTCTATTAATAGATCAAGTTGTTAATGAGTTGTGTTTGGGGTTCGTTAAGTATTTGTTGGGTTTCAACAGTAATATATATATCTTTTCTTGATAACCTTTAGATGTTTAGAGCTGAAGACAAAGAGAATGGTTTGAGAATCTTAGGGGTAGTCTTAGAGAGACAAGGGTAAATTCCTAAGAATGTGATCTTTGAATTTAGGAGATCCTTTAGAGATATCTAAGGAGGTTAAGAAACACTTTCAATATTTTTGACTTGTGTGATTCATATATAGAGAAAGTTGGATAAATTGAGAAATATTTAAATATAAAATAGAGTTTGTTTTTGAAAATTTGGGTATATATTTTCTTGAAACTCATTTTTAATATTTTGTAACAGCTTTTAGAAATATAGTGAAATGAAGAAGTGATCTCTCCCCAAGTAGTTCAATTAATGAAATTGGATAGACATATTATTATTATTATTATTATTATTATTATTATTATTGTTATTATTATTATTATTATTATTATTATTATTATTATTATTATTATTATTATGTTTTTTTATCTTTTATCTTGTGTCAAATTAAGTTGATGTCTTATTGTGCATAAAGTTTTTTTTTTTTTACTAAAAACCATTTATTTTGTGTTTCATTTTTCTTTAACCTTAAAGTTATTTTGGTGTGATTTAACTATGAAAAAGTTTAGTGACTAACATTTTTAATTCCTTTGCTTATTAACTCCTATCTCGAAGCTTCCATCAACAACTAGAATGACTAAAACCGAAAAATAAAATAGACAAAGAAAAGTTGAAGCATAGACATTTCTAGGCCGGTAATAATAGTACAACTACATGCTAAAATGTCCCCTATAATCTATTAGAAAAACAAAATCAAAACCCCTAGAAATTATTGTCTCTTTATTTGAAACAACTTCCCTCCAAAATAATATTGACTCTAATATACAAAAGGCCAACCTAACAAATTTTAAAACTTTAAACAAAAATTTGAAATGAATCATTTTACAAATTTACAATAAAAAAATATTTCTCACACACAAATGAGTTAATAAAATAATAATAGAGCAATATAAAAAGTTGGCAACCACCTCTTTATTACTGCTCTTAGTGGACCTAAAAATAAGGATCTCTCAAAACTTTCTCTGAGTAGAAGAAAAAAGTGTCACATGATTTGTGGCGGTTTTCTCTTTTAAAAAACAATAAGAAACCCACGTTCCTATTTAACTTTCTAACCGTTTTTCACACCGCATCACTATTCATCTTTTTAACCTTACAATATCATCAATCAATTATTATCACTTTTTTACATTCAACAAACTATGATGAAATGGGGTGGAAATGCAAGAAAACCTTCATCATCTTCTTCATCTTCTTCTGGTTCTTTTTCTTGGCTTTCAAAGCTAAAACACATGAGAATCATCAATTCAGATTCAAATAAGGAAAAGAAGAAACCTACTGCATCGGTTAAGGATATTCCATCTCCACCTTCTTGTTTCGATATCGGCGGAAGGAATGGTAAGAAGAATGGAAGAAGATCGCAATCACAAGGTGCAATAAAGTTAGATCAGAAGGATGTGATTCGTTTAGAAGACGAGAGAAAACTGGTAAATGATAAGAAGAGTTTGATCCAGGTTGATGAGTTTGATAGAGATAAAGAATATGAAAATATAAGGAGAAGATTCGAGCGAAAAGCGCAACAGGTTCTGGAAGAACAGCTTTTGAAGTTAGAAAGAGAAGCAAAGGAAGTTGAAGAGCTTCAATATGAATCTCCGAGAACAATTTGTACACCAAGAACAAGTACAACAACAACGCGTTCTTTTGCTTCGTCTAATGCAGGTTTGAAGAAGATTTCTTGTAGCCTAAGAAACATCACAGTGAATGCATCATCCGAGAAGAAACAGGTTTCTGAGAAGCAAAATTCGAAAGAAATTGAAGATTTGAAGGTGAAGACGCAAGAAAAACAAAGGAGGAAAGTAAAGAAGGTTTCGAGGGTGAAGATATATTCACCAAGGATGATATCAAAACTTGAAATAAGCAGAATAAAAGCGTTAGAAGAGATGAGGAACAAGGCAAAGCAAAAGATGAAGAGAGAAAACAAGGAAGAGATTATGGAGGAGATTAGTATTAATATTAAACCAGAATTAGATAGTTTTGCTGTGATTAAGTGTTCATTGAATCCAAAGCAGGATTTTAGAGATTCAATGATTGAGATGATTGAAGAGAAGAGGATTAGTAAGGCAGAAGAAATGGAAGAGTTGTTGGCATGTTATTTGACTTTGAATGCTGATGAGTATCATGATCTGATAATCAAAGTGTTTAGGCAGGTATGGTTTGATATGAGTCAGTATGGTTTTGGTATTAATTAATTAGAAATTTTAATTAGAGTAGTTGATTAAGTTTAATTAACTGGCTTAACCAGAAATGTAAATAGTTTATTTAAATTTATTGTTGTTATTATTATGCTATTATTTGTTGTTCTTGTTATGGTTTGATTTTACATGAAACTTTGAGTTATTTTGTATCCATATTATCATGCTCTTGTTAATGATAGTATCTATGCATGCATTATTATGTTTGGATGTATTGGGAAGAGCAATTTCTAAATTTCTATATAAACTTTATATATTTTGAATGAGTTAATGGGCTGTCTGAGCAAATAGGGTACTGTTTCTCTATCCCCAATATTGCAGCCTTAGAAAAAAAAAGCTTTGTGTAGTAAATAAAAATAACTGAACTTTTCTTAGTTTAAGATTGTTCAATTTTAGTTCACATATTTCAATTTCTGAATCCTATCTCAAAATATTTCAAATGTTATAGTGAAGTCTTTTTATCTATTTACCAATTTTCAATTTTCAAAGTTAAACCGCAGATAAATAAAAATTATAATTGTTTTATAATTTGTTTTATTATAGTTGAATCGTGATTAATTTACAAAAAGTCTCTAAAAATTTAAGACGAGCTTCTCAATTATACTATGCAAATCAATGTTATCTTAGGATAACGACATGATAATACAATTGAGATACCTAAAACATAATTTAAGATTAAAATTGTCAAATATATCCATTTTATCTGTATTTTTTTATAATATAAATCAAAATTTTAAATCTGCATCCTCTAAATGCCTATATCGTTGTATCCTAATTTTTTTTCAAAGTAGACAAAAGTTTTATCCTACACACTCAATTTTGCTCGTCCCGCCCCGCCTCTTTTTTCAGACTTTTGTGTGACAGATGGAGCTGACATGGAGATTTACACCACTAATTATGATACTTTTAAGGGACTAATGTAGGATTTGAGAATTTTTTAATAAACATATTCTTTTTAAAAACGAGCTCTTATACTAAGAAGGAAATACAAGGAGTATTCCAATACATTTACAACTTACAAAAACAAATGCAAAGGGGAGAGATACAACAAAACAAAAATAAGGATCACTATCTACTAAATCCTAAACAAAAATATTGCTAGATTCTGCATCCAATTCTCCAAGGGATGCAAGCAGTACACGTCTCCAATTCAATTCCATTCATGTTATGCATTTATGTAACAGCTAGGCAATGCTAAAATAGGCAATTAATAAGGGTTGTATAAGGCCAAACAAACAGTCTCAAGTTGCAGTATAGTTTCCAGAATATGGTTGCATGGAATTATGTATAACTGTTAAAAACAAGAAAAGCATTAAAGTTTCCTTGTTGCAAATAGTGCCATCTGCTTGAATCATGCTGAAAGCAGAAGCTTTGTCCTTAGCAACATATTATGGCAAAACTAGCTGTTTGATACCGTACGTGTATGATTTTCTGCCATATGTCTATGCTATACACAATTCAGTAGCATTTGTTGGAACTTGGAATCCAAACTTATTAGTAAATGACATTCAATGAATCTTTTCTCTTTAGCAATGTTTTGCATGACTAGCAATCCAACAAATTTGTTTCTCTGAAATTGTTAATATATGAACAAACATAACAAATATCAAATAGATTAAATTCAACCTATTACATGTCAAAAATATTATATTAAATAAATTCTTGAGATGAATGGAGTTTGAATAAATAACATCAACGGATCTCATTTGAGTAGTGTCTAACTCAATTAGCCCAAAAAAATAATATAACTTAGTTCTCACATCATTTTCATTTTAAATTTGTATGTTAATAAATTGAACACATCCATCTTTGTTGATGGTCAACAACAATATTTAATACCAACCTCCCTTTTCGAGTTGTGGTAGTTAAAATGATGATTCATTTGGTCTAATTGATTGTTTAAATTAGACAGTGTAACATCTACATTGATCATAAACAAATAGAAAATAGTCAGTTTATTGTAGTAAACTACATTTAGGTTAGAGTTCATTTTGATTAGGTTTAGGTTAGAAGAGTTCATTGTTTTTTTTATATGTAAACTACATCTAAATAGATCACATCATTTTAAATTCAACCTATTACATGTCAAAAAGACTATATTAAATAAATTCTTGAGACGAAATGAGTTTGTGTAAATAACATCAACGGATCTCATTTGAGTAGTGTCTAACTCAATTAGCCCAAAAAAATAATATCAAATATTGAAAACATGGTTATAACATCAATGTCCTTTTAAATTTGTGTTAATGAATTGAACACAACCATCTTTGTTGATTGGTAGACGAGAATACTTAATACTAACCTCCCTTCCTGTGTTGTGGTAGTTGAAACGATGATTCATTTGGTCTAATTGGTCACTTAGATCAGACAGTGTAATGTCTACATTGATCATAACCAAATGGAAATAAGTCATTTTATTGTAGTAAACTACATTTAGGTTAGAGTTCATTTTGACTAGGTTTAGGCTAGAAGAGTTCATTGTTTTTCTAATGTAAACTACTACTGACGTCATATCATTTTGTCCATTTTGCATCAACACATCACCTAAACCCATCTTAGAAGTATCGCAATACACAACAAAACATTCAGTTGGACTCGGCAAAATCAATACTTGAGCCGACGTCAACCTCTTATTAAGCTCTTGAAAACTCTCTTCACACTTATCATCCCAAACATAAGCCCGACCCTTCCTAGTTAGACGAGTTAACGAGAATGCCAACTTGGAAAAGCTCTCAATAAATCTATGATAATAACTACCTAATCCAAGAAAATTTTGGATCTCCGGGACAAACTTCGGAATCTCCCACTACAACACAACCTCAATCTTCGAATGATCAACAACAATACCTACACTAGAAATCACATGACTGAGAAAACTCACTTCTCTTTGCCAAAACTCACGCTTATACAACTTAGCATATAATTGCATCTCTTGCAACAGCTTCAGCACAAACTTATTCAATTATGGATGAAAAATCCTGGTCAAATCCTGAAAGTAGTCTTTGGAATACCTCCGGCCTTTACACAAATCTGATGATTCCCAAACATAAACGGAAGCTTTCTCTTCCACAAACTCTAGAAACATAACTGTCTTGGTGTAACAGTTGATATGAACACAGTTGAACTCCAACCAGTTCATTCCAAGGATAACATCAAGTTGATCCAACTTCTCGCTCTAGCGGAAAAGTGCAAATATCCCCAGAAAAAACACCAGGAAACTCACAAACAACAGGCATATCAATAGCCACAACATCGCTCTCGACTCTCAAAGATGTGAACCACACAAGTACATAATCATCCCCTCTCAAGGGCACTTTGACCTGCCCGAAAGACATGAATCTTGAATTCGTACTCTCTTCGGGCTTGGGAAACAACACCACTTTAACAACGCATGAATTCTCACAATCAGCAGCACACTGAACCAACGTTTCACAACTGAAATATCTCATAGAAGAAAAAGCTTCTCCTCCACTTGTTTCATTCCTACTCCTACGGTCAAGTGGTTAGAAAAACAATAAAGTGCCGATAGTGTTTCACTCACATGCCACATACTAAGGAACAAACAACATATAAAAATCTGGTCGGATGGACCGACCAGCTATGATACCACTATGTTACACCCTAAAACCTCGCGCTTGTAAAGATGAAATAAAACATAAAGAATATATATATATATATATATATATATATATATATATATATATATATATATATATATATATATATCGCACTTAGGATGTTACAAGACATCAAACACATCTGCTCTATAACACATAATCAAATAATAAGACATTCAACACCTGTCACCGCATGCTCACCTTCACTTAGAGCATCATTGCAGTGAAATCATAAAGATAAACATGTTTTGCAAAGTCATATAAGTCTCATAAACTACTGTACTAAAACTCAACAAATACTATAAAAATCTCCTCAAAACAACATAGTCATCACAACGACGAAAGTGCAACGATAAACTTTCTAATCAACATAACAAAATAAAAGATATTGTTCACCTGCCCAGTGTTACATATCATAGAAACGTAATTCTAACAACGCAAAACAAAAAATAAAAGAATAACAATCTCACGCCATCCTCCTCTCTAAGCATATACTCAGTTACCAGCTTATAAGTACTCCAAAGAGGAGCAAAAACCACAACAACAAAGGGGTGAGAAATCAGATTAATTAAGTAAGTAGTACATACTGCAAGGTAGAGTATATAACACATACATATTATACACATAATTTCATACAATATCACACAATATATCCTTACACCAAATTCATCCATCACTCGCAACCAAAAATTATGCATATAACTCATTTTTATGATACGACTTAACTATGCAACTTGATGCATATGCATGTGGTACCAATTCAACATTTGGTTCTCTCAGGAACCGAGTCCCCTTTTTGAAATCATGAGCCCCCTCTCTGAGCTCCAAGCCCTTTCTTTGAGCTTGGGAAAAGCCACTAGTCCCGTCTTTGAATTAGCAAACATGCCTCTTGACACAACTCAAATGATGCATGAATCATACATGTCAATAACAATGTGTTAAGACCCCTCTCTGATCCTAACATAATGCACTTACAACTCTTGTAATCCACTCTCCGGATTACCACACAATCACAACCACAAATGTACAATACAAGTGAAGTAAACACAACACAATTGTTAAATAAATCTCCTCAATTGAGTTATTTTCTTATACACGCAACAACACATTAATCATAACTATGCTCACACAGCAGCAAGTACTCAAAATGATACATAAGAACTCAACACGACATTATCAACACATTTTCACCTATTCACCATTCGTCAATTATTTCACAAAATTGGTTAAATTACATTTTAAATCGTCAACTACATCAAAATAGTCCTAAACAGTACATAATAGTAGCCAAACAACCAACAAAACTCATAAATCGACAATTAAAACTTTCATATAAACAACTAAGGCATCTACAATAATTAATTTATTGTCAAATAATTCAATAATAATACATCATATTTAGCCTCTTAATTCAATAATCAATGCATTTATCTATTGTTATGACATCCTAACCCTTTTGATTAACATCATGTACGTGTTATACATCATCAATATCATATTAAATCATCAAATTAATACATAAAATCCCCTGATCTCTTAAAATCATATTAATCCCAAAACCTCAAAATCTTCAATAATGGTGGAAAACATATGAACAACCCAAAACAGAATCGTTAACCATATAGGCACACGAAATCCATCATGAAAAATAGATTATAACATCAATGAATCACAACTTTTTAGATTCACATAATAACACAACAAAACATACACGTTCATACCAAACATATTGGAGGTTAAGGACTTCTCTACCCTACCCCTCATGCATATATCCTTTATTAAGGTTATTCTCCCCCTTACCTTAATTCCTAGGAAGAAATATAAATTGAAATTGTTGTGGATGAGTTCTCCCTTCAACCTTCTACTCTTAGCATTTGCCTCTTTGCTCTCTAAACCAAAATTTTCACGTACTGATAAAACTCTTTTTTCCTAACTCCCTTTTTAAAATAAAAACTTATTTCCGTCATTAAGATATTCCTACCTATAATACGGTGGGAGAACTGACTTTTTAAAATATGTTGCGGATAGCAAGAGTCGCCACTGACTTTTATTTTATCCAATTGGAAAGGCTAAAAGAACAGGAAAAGACCTTTAAAAAGACTTTGAGTTCGGGGGGTAGGTTATACAAAGGGAAGGTGTAAGCACCCTTTGTATCCATGGTTATCCATGGGCTCTTAATTGCTTAGTTCACTTTGTTTTCAAAATGTTTGAAGTGTAGTGTGTGAATAGAAAAAGAATTTGAATAAGGACTTTAGCTTGTAAAATAAGCGTAGCCTTTTTGAATTGATTTGAAAAAGAGTGGGAAATGTTTTTGAATTTGAAAAAGAGCAAGCAATTAAAAGAAATTACCCTAAGTTAAATTTTCTGTTCTTTAAGACTTTAGTTGGAAAGGGCTATCCATACCATAAAGAGGGCAAGTAGTCCTTTCATTGGATTTGAAACGGGTCATCGAGGGTTATCGTTCGCCATAAGACTGTCCCTACCATAAAGAGGGCAGGTAGTCTTTAGGGAAGGATATAATAGTCATTTTTAGGCAACCAGTGAGGATACCTTAGCAATTAGGACAATCATCATTTAACCGAGGCAACGTCGAGGAACAAGATCATTTTTTTTTGTTAAGGCAACATCGAAGGGACTATGATCTTATGATGATTTATGAACTAAGAGTGAAATTTGCTTAGGTATCCTCGTATTCGAGGGACTTGACTATTTTTGAATCGAAAGGCAACAGGCAACAAAAGAGGTTACCCTAAAGGTGTGTGTGTGTGTGTGTGCAATCAATCATGTGGTTAATTCAGATATTTTATCTTGTAAGTTAGTGAGATAAATCCATTTTAACAAGGCTTGCACTCCCTAGGATTACTAACCACAGTAGAAAATAAAACAGAATTAAATGTCCTACGCTATTACAATAAACACTTGTAGGGCCGAAAAATAAAGGCAGGAATTTAAAGGCAGAAAAATAAAATCCTAAACTATTACATGGCTTTGGGGAAGATACAAAATTAGGCAAATGATAATAAGCGTAATAAAAAGGTAACCCCAAATGGGGAAAAATTAACCACAGTTAATAGAAATCAGATTAAAACCTAGACCAGGGTTAATGGACAACATCTACCTAATGGATTGGAAAACCTAATGGGTATAAACCTAGACTACGGCTAATGGGCAACATCTACCACATGGAAAATTAAGGTTATTTAAAATATATCTAAATTAATTAACTAAACCCTAAATCCTAACTACTAAGTTAATTAAAATTATTAAACTAATTAAAACCTAAACCTAATTATTTTAACCTAATTAAAAATAATTAAGTTAATTAATCACCTAAGTAACTAAACTAATGACCTAATTAACTACCTAAATATAGGATCACCTAAATCAATTATTATGTTAATTATTAACTAAAAGAAAAAAGAGAATACATTAAAAAAAACAAGTTGAAAATAAAACAAAACATGAAAAATAACAAAAAAAAAACAACACTGGCCCCAGCCAGGTTCGAACTCAGGAAGCTGGGTTTCCTCAAAATATCTTTGCCAACTGTGATGTGATTATTACCTGTAAGTGAAATGCACAAAAACAAATAATAATGAAAACGCGCTGTAAATCACCTGGTCAAATGTGGGACCCAAGAACGCTTGAGTGGACGAATTAGATGAGGAGAGATGAAACGCCAATTTTGAGTAACCAATGAACGCTAGACAGTGCACCACGCACTCCAGTCAAAAGACCTGGTCCATCTGCAACCGCCGAAACAGGGTTTCCGGTCATCCTCTCCGTTTGGCCCTCGACATCGAACCTTCCAGAATCAACATAAACGAGAGAAAGAAACAACCAGGTCCACTAAATCAACCCCTGCGAGTTCAGTGGTGGGGTTGGTTTTAACTGAGAATGCCCGGAAGTACGAATACTAAGCAACAAAAGTTCCTTGCCCTAACAATGGTAGGTCCTTATTCCGGCTCCTAAACACGCATGTGATTCGTCCAACCTGCCTTGTGTAAGCTCCTGAACACAACCATGACTAGCAAAAGGATTAGAAACGCATGAATAAAGGAAGTCGAAATTTGAAAAGCATTACCTCCGGTGAAGGTGAGCAGGGAGGTTCTGGGGGGCTGCAAGCTTCGAGGGTGAGTGTAAATAGCTGCTGCAACTTCTAGGAAGAGAATGCAATGTTTGGGAAAGCTTGAAACTGGCTGTGCTCGAAAATCTCTTTTGCCCTAAGTCCTTTGAATGTTTCAACGCTTTGGAACCCTAGTATTCTTGTCCTCTCCCCTATTTTTCGTGTCCCTTATGACTTGATCATGTTAAGGTCTTATAGTACAACAAATTAGGTTAAAGAAAATCTCAAAATATCCATGATTGAGTGATTGAATCTTTGATTGAATATCATATGTAAATCTTTCCAAATTTGCTTCAATCTCCTTCCAATCTTACCTTTATCAATTCCCACAAAATTTGATTGCTTGATGAGTTATTTTGTGATACAAATTTAATCACCAATCATGGTCATGCATCTCTTAGATAATTTTCATGATTTAATTATTTTAAATTGAATTAAATTCAAAATAAAATGAATAAAAATCACGGGGAATGGAAAGATAAACTCATGGGCCCTAAACATTGTCACAAGCATATTTAGAAACAAAAACCTAGGCCCATTAAGTGAAAAATCCAATTTTGCTCAATACTCCCTCTATGCACTTTCTCAAAATTTGTCAACTTCAACAAGTCATATCTCTCGCAATTTTTATTTTAAGAAGATGTTCTAGGACTTTTTGGAAAGCCTAAGATGTCCTCTACAAGCCACTTTGGAACATATTTTGCATTTGAGGATTCTATCTTGAAGATGTGGCTCATGACAAAAAACAGCTTTTTGCGAGCATCTAGAAGGACTTGTAATGTTTTGGCTTATATCTTTCAAATGAAGAATTTTGGCCTTGGCTTTAGAGAGACAAAAGTTGTAGAGAATTCAACTTTCTTCAAAATAGGCTTTGGTTGGGAAATTTTTGATGAACCATGTGAAAGTTATGGTAGGTCAAAGTTCAATTGACTTTCTCCTATAAAACCCTAATTTAGAAACTATGAGCTTTGTTGATTTTTGAGCTTTTCTTGATGAATCATGATCAACCCTTGATCAAATGATGAATGTGACTTCAAAATAAGGATGTGGACCAAAAATCAGGAATTTTGACTGTATTTTGACCACAGTTGCCTTTTAGGTCAAATTAATCGACTGTTGACTTTCTGAGCTTTTGACTGAGCAATCTTGTGAATCAGAGCTTGAAACTTGGCATGAGGATCCTTTGAAGCATATGATAGGCCATGGAGTCCACTTGAGGCATCAGAAGTTGATTTTACTTGGAGAGAAGTAAAACCCTAGTTGTGGGTTGTTTGTTTAGGAGAGTGTGCATCAAATTAAATCTTGAGCTTTTGATACTTGGATGAGTTCTGTATGGAATCACGGTGGGAAAATTTTGGGGTATGACACTACCTTACGCTCATCTTTTTTCTTAATTCCCAAATTGTCCTCAATATCTCTACAAACTCCTATTTTCCCTTTTATCTTATTATTTTATTTAAATAATAACTAAAATATTATTTTTACCTAATAAAATAATTATAAATAAAATCTACCAACTTCTAATTACTCTGTACACTCTCTCCCAAGGTCACACACCCCTACCGCCCAAATTAATTTAATTATTGCTGCATAATAATTAAATAAACACACAAACTCATAAATAATCAATATAATCTAGATTAGGGTGTTACAAAAAATACCCACGAATAGTTGCGTAAGAAGGAGTCGAAGGAATGTTAAAATTTAAATCATCATTTTCATCACTATGAGGAATGTGTTTTCCTTGGAGAATAATTAACCATCTTTTGTCAGAATGATCAGTCATATAAAACACTTGTTTTGCTTGGGTAGCCATGATGAATGGTTCGGTCATATAAGTTGTCTTGCCAAGGTTAACTTGTGTGAATCCTAACTCATCAGCTTGTAAACTAATATTATTGCCGACCCACTTGCATTTAAATAAAGACACTTTGAATAAAACATAATCAATCTCTCAAATCTCCTTAATGACCCTAAAGTACAATACTGTAGATGCCAATATAAGATTCTAATCATTCGAACTAGAGAAATACATGAATTCGTCCTCAACCATAACCCCACTATTTTGCATTGTACTACGATCATATTTTGATTTTGTATAAAAGGAAAAATTAATAATGTCTTATGCAGTCCAAGTTACTACATTAAGTTTTAGAAAGTATGACATCCATTTAATTGCCTCTGATGTACCATCATCAATAGAAATTCTTTGATTAAACCAACTTATGAAGTTATTGTTATTCTTTTTCAACCACCACTTAACACTTATTCGAGGAATTTTTCCTTGATAAGTCTTTTGTGAGTAGATAAGTAAGGTTCAACTTCGTCAACATTATTCAATATATACAAATATGCTTGAAGAACTATATCCCAAGACATTGAAATAACATTTAAACTTTGAGTACCTCTAGCTCTATATATATGAACATGACAAGACTTTGGAATTCTTATAGACTTTACTTTCGACAAATAGTTTTAACATAACTCAAGAGCTTCTTTTGTGATGTACCTTTCAACGATCCAATCTTTCATCCGATGATGACTTTTCGTATATCCTTTAAATATCTTCATGTATCGCTCTATTGGATACATCCATATTAAATAAACTGGACCATAAAATTTGATTTCAATGACTAGATGAACAATTAAGTGAACCATAATATCAAAAAATGATGGAGGGAATACAAATCCAATTGAAACAAAATTATTGCAACCTCATCTTCTAATTCATCTAATTTTTTGAAATCAAAAACTTTATTACATATAAAATTGAAGAACAAGTGCAATCTGATTATAGTTATTCTTACATTTTTTGGAAGGATGCCACAAATAGTCACTGGTAGAAGTTGTTGCATTAATAAATGACAATCATGAGAATTAAAGCCAACTCACTTGATATCTTACATTGATATAAGTTTCTTGATGTTTGACGAGTAACCTTGCAGAAATTTGACACCATGCAAACTCTTGCATAAACTTTTCTTTCCATTTTAGATAAAGCGTGGCATGTCGGAGTCAAATAAGTTATTTTTCCTCTTTCTTATAGAGCCAAGTGTTGTCGTATACCCATCTCCATCATATCTAGACGAGAATTCCTACTATCTTTAGTCTTGATTGGAATATTTAGAAGTGTTCCAATCAAACTATCACACACATTTTCTTCACATGCATCATATTAAGATAATGTCTAACATCGAGGCTAGGCCAATATCGAAGATTAAAGAACACCAATCTCTTTTTACAAATATTTCTCCCAATGGGCCTTTTTTTATTCTTTTCAAAGACAACAGTGATATGTTCTTGTCTTTGATAAACTTCATCCCTGGTTAAAGGTTTAGGAGCGATATCAAACTCGTGTTCTCCATTATAAGTCTTCTGTAATATACGTTGAGGATGATTGGGTTTTAGAAGTTTTTTATGCCCAAGATAAACGGTCTTTTATCCTAACTGAAGTTGGTGAAAAAAATATTTGATTAACATATAGGACACAATTTATGTTCATTGACTTTGTATCCGTCCAAATTACCATATCTAGGAAAGTCGTTAATTATGAAAAATAACAAGGCACACATTTTAAACTTTTCACCTAAATACACATCATCAACGTCAATGCCTTCCTCCCACAAAAGTATTAAATATTTCATTAATGGACTTAGATAAACATATATGTGATTTTCAAGTTGTTTGGGTCCAGAAATCATTATAGATAATAAGATATACATGCGCTTCATGCACAACCAAGGAGATAAGTTGTAAAATGTGAGAAGAATAGAACATGAATTATGGTTAGTACTCAGATTACCAAAGGGGTTCATTCCATTCGTGCAAGCCCTAGCATAAGGTTTCTTGACTCAAGGCCAAAATCCAAAAAGCAAAAAATCAATTTTCTTCCATTGCAAAGTATTAGCTACATGGAAAATGTTTCCATCATATTTTCTTTCATTTGCATGTCATCTTAATATTCTTTGCGTCATTTGCATTAGTAAAAATTCTATTGAACCTTAGAATTATTGGCATGTATCATAACACTTTAGTAGAAGGACGCTTCTTGCTAACATCGTCATAGACATCACTAGTGTTGTCCTTCAGCTTGTAGCGAGACTCACAACATTTCGGACATTGATCCAAATTTTCATACTCTTTCATGTATAACTTGCAATCATTATAGTATGCAAGTATTTTGATATACTTCAAACTCAGTGATCATAATATCTTCTTGGCCTCATTATAACAATCCAGTGTTTTCTTCACATTTTCTTCATATGAATGATATCACTCAATCACATTTTGTTCACATTGGTATTGAGATTGGTATTTTTTTTCACAATATCTTCTTGGGGTATATTGAGATTGGGATTTTCTTCACATTTTCTTCAAATGCAATTCTGTGAAACTTGGATCCGTCCATCCATTTTTTGCCTTGAGATTAAATAATTTTAACACCAAAGACAATCATGTAAAACTTGTGCACCCCTTATATGAAGGTGTATCCTTATCACTATATAAAGTATCATAAATATGAGATTTCTTAAAAGAAGATTCTCCAATATCATGAATCATATCTTCTAATTGATGACCCATATCTTCACCAACTTCATGTCTTTGTGACATCACATTTTTTTTATCCACTTCACCATGCTACATACATATTTTATAATTTTGACAAATTCCATCACAACATAGGTGATGGAATATTTCTTTTTTTGAAATTTTTTTGATATTCTCACAATTAACACAAGGAAGAGGCCATCATTGTTGGGAATATTTTGTTCCGATATTCAAGGAATGCAAGAACTTCTTTCCCATACACCAGGCCTAGTCTACCAGCTTTCATCTAATTACGATTTATAATAAATTTTGAAATTTATATCAAAAGCTTGTAGAATCATTTAAAAATACAACAACACAATAAATTATAAAACGATATCCATGTCACTCAATCACAATAATATATAACATTTCCAAAAACATAAAAACAATCTCAATATCTCTCTATCACAACAACAATAATATGAATGATACACTAATGCTACACACAACATACTAACATGGTTAAATGTTGCATATACATATATACGACAACACTCTCACATATATTCAACCTACATTCACACGACATACTAGAGGTTCATACACACACACACACACACACACACACACACACACACACACACACACACACACGCGCGCACACACTACATAGGAATATGGTTTTGTTATTAATTTTTATTCACAACAGTATAACAATTAACAACACTAAAACCTAAAACTCAACATGAGTGGCGATAAAGGGGGTGAAATAGATAACGTCCTATAAATTAAAGAAGAGGTTGTGACCAAGAAACACCCTCGCTTTCGTCTTGTAGGAACAAGAAGGTTGGACATTCCAAGAAATAAATGAGATGTAAGAACATGAAGTATGCAAGTTTGTTTCGATATCGCTTTTGTTTGTTCTTCATTAGAGTGTTTGTGTTTTTAAGGAAATAAACTAAACCTAATATGCTTTACTTTTAAAGGAACACATTTTACCACGGTTGAAAAGATCAACCATAATGAAACAAATTAATTTTAGGTGACATATAACCACAATTGATAAATACAACCGTACTGAAATTATTTATAATTTTTAAATAAAAATTTCATTAATGGACATGCTCTTTATTGTATAGAAAAAATAGAAAAATATTGGTTATGGGATTCAAAACCTCTAAGCCTTAACATATCACCACGATTGTTATTATGGATCGTAGTGATATGTCTATAAAAAAATGCAGGCACCTAAATAAGAGTTATTACTTCGGTTGATTGATTAACCGAGGTAATAACATGTTACGATATTTATATTTTATTGTAGTGGATTAACACCATTCTTGTTCACTTCAAGAACATTTTGTTAACTAAACATTACATTTATCTATTTGCACCACTTATCATAATTCTTCGCATTGAGAATTGGGAGATTTGTAGGAATATTTATTGGAGATGGAATGTATTTTTGGCACATTAAGTGTTTAATCAAAGAAACTTGGCTCTTGATGTCAAATGTTGGGCAAAATCCAATCACAAGAGAGCGAAGAATGGAAATGTAGAGAGAGTGAGAGATTAGAGAGAATAGGATGAACATAATGACATTATTATTAACAACTTAAATTGGGGTATTTATACAACAATACATAATTCCACAATTAACCAACTAAAAAAAATAAAAATCAAACATATAACTTATTACATAAAATAGTAACCAACTACACGAAGTTATTGTTAATTTTGCCAAAAGTGATAACCAATTACAACAAACCAGTAATCGGTTACATGTTACCTCTGTTTGATTCTTTTGCTACTATTAAGAGTGGTATATGTTACCCCTGTTTGATTCTTTTGCTTCTAATAAGAGTGGAAACCCATTATACCAACGCAAACCTGTAATTCTAGTTGCTTCTTTCTTCAAATACTTTAAAATAGCCCAAGCACAACGCAACATGACCCCATATAATAAATAAAAATATATGTATATAGAAACTATACAGACAACGGTTTGAATCCCGGTCATAATATTGTTTTAGATTCCTGTTTTACGCCAAATTGCCACATTCGAATGATCAATTAAATAATCAAACCTTTATGTTTTATCCAAAATTCTGAATCCTATAGCTCCAAATCTAACTCGATAAATTTACTAATCTAACAGTCACGTAAAAAATATTAAATCAAGTAAAAAATATTAAATCTAGTAAGCAGCACTACAAATCCAAACATACTCAAAATATATTTAATTTCCCAATATGAAAATATAAATACATTAATCTAGCATAGATTTTAGTCTTATAAGAAAACATTACAGCCACGCAAATTCACAAAATATGTTGTGACCATGGTTTTAAATTGCGGTTGCGGCCACTACGGCTGTTGCGATGCGGATCGCGGTCGTTGCGGGCGTGAATTTTTTTATCAACAAATAATAATATACTTTATTATTTCTTTTATGTTTCACAATATCTTCCATTTCTTCTCTCAATTTTTCATATATCTCTATAACAATTCGCCATCACTTTAAATCTTTCGAATCTTTTTAAACGATATCTTATATTTATAATATAAATAGGAAGGAAGGTAGACCAAGTAATTTTTTCAAATTATTGCATGCTGATGCAATCAGATGCGGGCTAAACCGGTAGTTGCAGTGTTATGATGCAGTCGTTGTAGCGTTATGACACGGTTATTTTTGTGATTTGCAATCACACCTCAATTGTGGCCTGATGTGAATGCGGACACTACCCCAACCGCAATATTGCGGCCGCATCACGTAATGCGGTCCGCCATTTAAAACCATGGTTGTCACAATAACATAGTTTTAAACTACAGTCTGGAATATAAAGGATTTTGAAGTCTTGACATAGAGATCGCAGTCTCAAACATTCAAACAAATTATTTAGAAGTAAATAATTGAGTGATTTCAACCATCAACCAAAACATAGGATAATGCATACATAGCAAAGCCCAAAATGCATACCTACAATTATTACATAAAATTTGAGAGCATCAAAACCTAAAGGGAATAATCAATTTCCACTAAGTTTTCCTTGTTGGATCAATTTGAGGGTATTTAAAATTCTTAATGCTCCAGCAATATTTGTTAAGTTCACCAGGATTTTCTGATTCATCCAAATCAGGACCATCCGTCAAGTATTCATTTCAAGATGATACATTATGTTCGATAGTAACCGGGGTTGTTACAACAGGTTTTTCTTTCGGTGCTACACAATCAGGAACATCTGTAATAACCGCCGTCTCAGGTGCAAATGGATTTAGAACGGCATAACTGCTTCCTCAGTTGCAATAGGATCATGAACAAAGACATTACCTGACACAATTTCAACAAGATCAGGAATAACCACTAAATCTGGCAGAGAGTTCATGTGGTTTCCTGGGGACTCTTGATGAACTTTAAATTTTAGTTGCACACATGACATATCAATAAATATAATTATATATAATTACTTTACTTAAAAATTTAAATTTATTAAAATTAAAGTTTATTCTTCAAAATTTATAGACTTTTATTTATTAAAACTAAAACTTATAGTCAAAATTTATAAGTTTTTTTTTTTATAAATTATATTATCAGACTCAAAAAAGTATTATAAAAAAAAAGTATTAAATTAAATGAAGTTTTTTAAGATGACTTTATTCATTGAAAAGTTACTTCTTTCTTAGAACTTTGCTTTTATATGACCAATAATATAAAAAATTAATTATTCAAAAGATTAAATTAAATATTTTTAGATATTTTTTCTCACACTTATTAAATGGATTTAATTTAACATATATTTAAAATAAACATTTATTTATTATTCTTTTGATTTAATTATGATTTTGATCTCTCTATTTTATTTTTTTATAAAATTTTATATATATATATATATATATATATATATATATATATATATATATATATATATATATATATATATATATATATATATATATATATATATTTCTTTTAATTCCACTCTCTAAAAATCTTTTATTAAACCTGTAAGTAAAATTTATATGTTGAAAGAAAGAGTTTTATTATGTTTATTTAAATCAACTTAGTTTATAGTTATGGTTATGCAAAGATATTAATTTGTAGAGGGGGTTTCCCAAACTCAAATCTAGTTAAAGTGGGGTTTCCCTGTCAACTTCGAGACAAATTCGAGTGGATATCCATATATACGAATTTTGTTGTCATGTCTTATTTATCATATATATATATATATATATATATATATATATATATATATATATATATATATATATATATATATATATAGTGGCGGAGCCACCGCCCGGCCAGCTAGGGCAGCTGCCCAGGCTCCGTCCGGCAACGAAGCCTTTTCTTAACGCAATTCTGCGATTCTACGGACTCAACGGCTTCTTCCTAACGCGGCTTTTTGATGGAGCAGATTGTATTCCCAACTTTCGATTCAAAGAATGACTCAGTTTCTAACTTTCGGTGAGAATTCAATTTGATTTCGGTTACAATCTTCTTTGTTTCTCTTACTTGATTGTTGTTGTATGATTGTTGTTCAGTTCTAGTTTGCCAATCGGTGCCAAATTTCTTAAGGTATTTACCGTTTCGTACTTGCATGTCAAGTGTTCGATGTAATGACTGAACTAATTTCTTTTGTTTATATGTATTGAAATCTTTTTCGATTTTTTTGATGCATGGAGGCTTGGTGATACCGCTGATTTTTTATCATCACAAGTAACTAGTTGAATAATTTTTGAGTTTGGAAGTGAAGGGCTTGACATTAACAGTGTTATCTCTCTGTTTCTCTTCTTCCCCAACAACAATGACATGTCTTTCTTCTAAAACCTATGACTACATTCTTGTTTTTCTATGCTTCAGAAAATATTATTTGTTTCAGTGTTCTATTTAGTTTTTGTTTTTTAATGATCATTGCTTGATATTTTTTTTGGAAAGCAAGCAAACCAAAAGAAAAGAATCATAATGAGAATGTTGAAGACAGAAGAAAAGTTCATACAAATAATATGCAGCTTGAATTTATTATGTATATACGTTAATGAATTGTTCAAGTTTTTCCATTCTTCTTTTGTTTGAATTGAGTTTTCTGTGGGATTTCCACAAGCAAGAGCAACAAGAGCACTATATTGTTTTAGTTAGTTTGTTGGTTTCATGAAATTAGCTAACTTGGATATATACTTTAACAGATATTAGCTAACTTGGATATATACCTTTAACAGATATATTTTTTCTTTACTAGGAAATACAAGCTTAGAGGATGCTATAACTTGGATGATTGATCATGAGAAAGAAACTGATATTGATGAGTTTTTATTGGTAATAGTTTTGCGACTTCAAATGCTTGATAAATAATATACTTACACAAATGATGTTGAAGGGTTTATCTGTTACGATTTGTCAAAAAATTATTATGTCAAATTCTGTCTTGGTAGAAAATTAATAAATTATGAATCCTATCTTGGTAGAAAAATTTGCCCGGGCTTTATGATTTTTCTGGCTCCGCCACTGTATATATATATATATATATATATATATATATATATATATATATATATATATATATATATATATATATATATATATATATATATATATATATATAGAGGGCATATCATATGAGAATGACATATTTATATGAGAATATGAGAATGAATCCGATCCATTGGATTTTAAAATAAATGGTGCAGATTATGAGTGAATCTTTTTTTTCTCTCTCCTACTTCATTTATTTCAAGATACAGGAGAGAGAAAAAAAATTCACTCATAATCTCCACCATTTATTTTAAAATTCAATGGTTCAGATTCATTCTCACATTCTCATATAAATATGTCATTCTCATATGATATGCCCTATATATATATATATATATATATATATATATATATATATATATATATATATATATATATATATATATATATATATATATATACATACACGCATGTGCTTGGTTGGAGTTCACACCTATTAACTAAATTATTTGAACAAATATATCGAAACAATATATTTCCTCCATTTCAAAATGAATGATAATTTAAAATTTATTCATATAGATTAAAAAACATCATAAATTTTTTAAAAAAAGAACATCTCATTTTTACTATCCTAGCCTTGTTAGCTATTAGTTAAATTTTACCAACATAATATAAAGTGGACTATAATACTTTGACAATAATGTATATAATATTAATTATAAAACATAATTAAAAACTTAATTAGACTTTTAAAATATAAATATAAATATTTAAAATAAGAATTATTATTTACTAATTCTCACACACAGACACAAGACACACACAGACACACACATGAGGAAGAATATTTTTATTCCATGGGTAAGTTTTAAACATTACTCTAAATCTTTCCCTTCAAAATGTTTTTACTCTTTAGGGTTAAAACTTTTAGTTATGAGCTCCATACCTTATTTGCTTCCAAATTTGTGGTGTATTTGCAATTAGCTTCTTAATCCTCAAGTTATTTCAATCTCTAACCACTTTCTTGATTTGAGGGTGGAGCGCGATTTAAAATTCTTAGTTTGGATGTTGTATATTGTTGGGTGAGAATATGGACTATGAACGGTCTAGAATGGGGAAATAGACCTCCCAAGTTAGAAATTCGTTTAAAAGGTTTTTATCAATGTTTCAAAAACATAGTTCATTTTTGCTTGACGGAAGCAATGTTTTTATAAAATAGATTATACTTATCGATTGGAAGTTATGCTAATATGTCTAAACAATTCAAAATGCAACCAAGTTGGATAATATAATTTAACCAAAATGAACCAACTAATCCTATTGCAAATTCGTTCAATTCCACAAGAAGTGTTGTGGAATGATTTTCAATACACACATGATTCTACTATCCAAGTTTTCAAGTTTAATCAACACTTAGACAAGGAAGAATTACCAATTATAACAAAACCTAAACTTTCATAATTAATCCCTACCAACAAAAATTGCACATTTGTTGTTGTGTCCATAGGTTACAAAACCCTTCTTCTACGCCACAAAGTCAATGAATAGAGAGATGTCACTCGTCAAATGCATTGAGAATCCACTGTCGAGAAACCACCTTCTCTCCATAGAGCCAAGGCATTCAACATTATTTTTATTCTTGATGAGACGTGAGACAAAAATTTTCCGATTCTTCATCATCGCTTGAGCTTTCATCACTTGAAGAATCACTATCACTTACCCAAGCAATATGTACTCTTCTAGAATTGCTAGATTTCTTGTGTTTACCCTTTCCTTTATATTTATCAAGCAATGGATAATTCTGGTTATAATGACCGAATTTGCCACAATTGTAATACGAACCTTTTGATTTTCCTATCTTATTCTCATATTTGTTTGAGAAGTTTGATTGTCTTATAAATTTGATGTGTTTCTTGTCGGAGTTCTTTACACCATTTCTTCTAATGTATCTATTGTATCTTTTCATAAACAGTCTCATTTCTTCATCATCTGAATTCTCGCCATCACTTGTTTCACTATCACTTTTCTCATTAGTTGAGGACCTCGAACTAGAAGCCTTTAGAGCAATAGACTTATTTTCTACCTCGTTATCCTTTCCTTTCTCCTTCTTTAGTACGTTTGGTAGATTGAATGCATTGGTGCAGTGTTGATCAGGTGTGATCATACCACAGGTTGTGTAATTATATTATTCAGTTATTGAGCGTATTGTATGGGTTGTACCTCAATGTTCTATTGTTGTTAACCTTTTAGAGGTATAACGAGTAGTACACCTTTGGGTGGTCAAATGCGACATAAGAGCTGAGATTGAATGTGTGAGATGTGCTTCCTGTTGGTTATGTCAGATAGATTTTTGAGGATCGACTGATGGAAATGTTACATGGGAACGGGAGAGTCAGATGAAGGACTCTATCCGAAACTTTTCACTGGAAGTATGCTTTCGAGGACGAAAACTCATTTAGTGGGGGAGAGTTGTAACACCCCATATTTTACATTTATTAATTTAATGAGAGTTTAAATTAATTTCTTGGATTATTGGTATTTTTAATTGGAATTAAGTTGGAAATTGTATAAAATAAGCTATTGGGCCGAGTTGTGGTTAGTAATGAAGGGGGTGTGATTGATAGGCCCTATTACTAAAGTTAGTTTGCTTTATTTTTCATAAAATAAGAAAAAGAAGAAAATTGAGAAATAGAGGAGGAAAACCTAAGAGGGCGAGAAGAAGAACTCATGGGCAAAAGCTATTTTCGCAACCCTTTGGCAGCCTTCACAAATCATGCCATAACTCTCTGCTCGTAACTCCAAATCAGGTAGTTCTCGAAGATTCGGATTTTACACGAAATTTCCTTCGATTTGATATATTAATTCGTGTCAGGGAGGTTCTTGATGAGGGAGATAAGCGAGTTTGAAGATTGGGAATTCTTGCTGAAAGTGAAGAAAAGAGGCTTACGGGTTTGATGGAGAGGAAGAGGAAAAGTTCAGATTCTTGGCTAAGGTAAGGGGGGACTCTTCCGATTAACATCTATTATCGGGTTATGGATAATAGGACTGATATAGATATATTAGTTTATGTCAATTGAGTCGTATGATAGAGTTGGGATTTTGGGGATGTTTGTTGATAATTATTTATTTTGATGAATTCCATGAATTTGGTGTTGTATGATGTTTGATGATG
Organism: Vicia villosa; assembly: GCF_029867415.1. Lineage (NCBI taxonomy): Eukaryota > Viridiplantae > Streptophyta > Magnoliopsida > Fabales > Fabaceae > Vicia > Vicia villosa. The sequence goes on along the minus strand of NC_081180.1, from coordinate 212,113,347 downwards.
CATAATATATGTTATATGTGTGTATGATATATGTTGTGTGGCTTTTTTTGTGGTGTTTGATCAACTTGAATCAATTTGGTCGAGGTTGAGGGATTTGGGATTCATGTTCGTATGCTGTCAATTGCGATTGAGATCTCTGATTTTTGTCAATTGGCGCCGCGAAGGTAGGTTGGCGCCGCGAAGGCGTAGTTATTTTCTCGTTTCGCGCCGCGAACCTTTGTTTGCGCCGCGAAGGCGTGTTTTCTATTCGTTGCGCGCCGCAGACAATGTGTGGCGCCGCGTGCTGTTAGTGTTTGGAATATTTTAAAAAGTTTAAAGATGCATAACTTTCAAACTGTTGGCCTGTTTTAAGTGCCGTTTCGAGCAGGATGAAGCTTATGAAATATTCTTTATGTTATAATAATGAAATGAGCAGCATCATGAATTTATTTTATCATCATTTGCTTGTTTTGATGAATGTTATGTTGTGGACATATATGATGAGATGTAATGACACAAGCTATGTTTAAGACAATATTATGTGATGATTTGTTTGTTGGTATGATGAAGCTTATGAGATAGTTTCGTGATGATGTGAATATCTTGTCTGTTGGATGGATGATGTATTGTTGACATATATGATGAGATGTGACAATATAAGATGTCGTTTTGAAAAACATTATGATGTGATGATTTGTTGAGAATTGTATGATGATGATTGCTTTGTTTGGAATGATGTGGATACATGTATGTTATTTATTATTAATGATGATGATTGATGTGGACACATGTATGTTCTTTAATGATGATGATGATGATGATTGATTGTATTTGAATGATGCTAATGTATATAAACATACTTTGATGATGATGATGATGATAATGATGATGAAATGAGTATTTGATGATGTTACTCGTTAGACTTGACGATGGTATAAGTATGTTCATGTATGTTTGCATTCATTCATATTCATTGATGATGTTGTATCCATGATGATGTGTTGGATCAGTAAAGGGCATGATTCCTATTGTGTGGAATCTGTGCTGGCAGGGCCGTATCTTGATGATGTTGGATCGGTCATGGGTTATTCCCATTTGATGATGTTGGTACCACATGCATAGTGTCAGTTCATTCATATGCATGACTTTTATAACATGATTGGATGTATTCCAGTGTTATAAATATTGATGATGTGTTGGTTGATTGTTTTGTGATGATGAAACTTGTCTAAATGTCTGTTTATGAAACAATTGGGTGAATGATGTAACTATGATGTGTTATTATTTATGATTCAATAACATTTGTTAATTTGAATGAGACTCACCCTTACTGTTGACATTTTCAGATTGGCGAGTAGCGGCTTTTGGCTTTGGTGAGGATAGCTCATAGGCCAGTTTGTTTAAGTATAGCGTCGGTGTCATGCTCTGATATTGTAACACTGGGGGAACGCTAGTTTAGAGTTTATGATGATACTTTATTGTTGTTATCGGATTAATTTTGTGAGATATTGCATAGATGGTGTTATGCTTATCCGTTGATTAATATTCCGTTGTGTAGAAACATGATTTTGTTAAACTGATGATTTGTCCCTAGGTGAAGCATGACAATTGATTTATGATAATTTGTTTTAAATTGAATTGTGGCACCCTTGTTTTCATGTTTTACTCTGAATTATTTTATTAATTTCCGTGGGGTTTAGAAGGGTGTTACAATAGTGGTATCAGAGCAGGTCGGTCCGTCCGGCCAATTGTCGAGTCAGTTGAATTGCACGACGGTTGAATATTGTCGGCATATTATCCCTTGGTACGCGACATGTGAGTGAATCACTGTCGGTGCTTGGTTGTTTATTGTGGGAGTTGGTTTGAAACAAGTGCGGGAGAAGCTTTGCTTCTCGGTTATGTTTCAGTTATAAGATGATTGATTCAGTAGGCTGTTGTTGGCAACAGTGCAAGCGTTGTTGGAGTTTGTTGTTTCCCGAATTGAAGGTGACTTGGAATTAGGACTTGGCTGGTAATTAAGTTGGAACATCTTGAAGGAAGATGATTAGAGATAATTGATGATTATTTGTAGGAGAGGGAAATTAGGAAGTTGCAATGTATCGGCTCTGCTGAGGGGCTGCAAAGTTGTCAGTTGAGTAGCCTTGCGTCTCGGAAGAGGTTCAGCTGCAAGTTGCAAAGAGGATTGTAGTCGTAATGTTTCAGAAATCGCACTTCGGCGATGGGATGTGTTGCTCAAGTTATAAGAATGTTTGGAAGTGAAGAGATATGATAAGGGTCTGTTTGGAATGTGATCGAGTTGAAGAGAATGAGTTTTGGAGTGAGATTTTCGTAAGCAAAACGCAGGAAAATTGCTGAATAGCTGCAGAACTTCGAAAATTCATAATTGGAGTTCTGGACATCCGATTTGAGTTCCTTTTGAAGCGACGGAAAGCTAACGAGATGAAATTTTTTATAAAAATGGTTGCAACAGCTGTAACATATTTAATTGCGACAGGATGATGTTGGAAAGAGGTGAAGTTACGGTTACTCTTGTTCTTAGAACTAGACTTATTGGTTCTGCACGGGATGTCAGTGTCAGCGTTGGACGAATTGAAGAAATAATTAGAAGGTTGTGAAGGATAGAAAAACACTTAGAAAGGGGGGTTTGAATAAGTGTAGTCTAAAGACTTGAACAATAAAAACAATATGCACAGTTATTTTTATCCTGGTTCGTTGTTAACTAAACTACTCCAGTCCACCCCCACGGAGTGATTTACCTCACCTGAGGATTTAATCCACTAATCGCAACAGATTACAATGGTTTTCCACTTAGTCCGCGACTAAGTCTTCCAGAGTATCCTGATCACAACCTGATCACTCCAGGAACAACTGCTTAGACACAAGCTAAGACTTTCTTAGAGTATCCTGACCACCACGTGATCACTCTAATTACAACTGCTTAGACACAAGCTAAGACTTCCTAGAGTATCCTGATCAACACTTGATCACTCTAGTTACTTACAAATTAATGTAATCAATTCTAAGAGTATTACAAATGCTTCTGAAAAGCTATAATCACAACAGTGATATTTCTCTTAACGTTTAAGCTTAATCTCACTAATATATTACAATAGCAATGTAGTGAGCTTCGATGAAGATGAAGTTTCTGAGCTTTGAGTTTGAGCAGCGTTTCAGCAAGTTAATTGTTAGCAAATCGTCAACCTTGCTTCTCATCAGAACTTCATATTTATAGGCGTTGGAGAAGATGACCGTTGAGCGCATTTAATGCTTTGCGTGTTCCGTACAGCTTTGCATTTAATGTTTCACGCTTTTGTCAACTACCTCGAGCCTTGTTCACGCTGTGTCTACTGACGTTGCCTTTAATAGCTTCCAACGTTCCTTTTGTCAGTCAGTGTAGCCTGCCACATGTACTTTCTTCTGATCTGATGTTTGAATATAATATTTGAATATCATCAGAGTCTAACAGCTTGGTGCATAGCATCTTCTTTTCTTCTGACCTTGAAGTGCTTCTGAGCGTGATACCATGAGAACTTCAGTGCTTCTGCTTCTGACCTCAAGTTCTTTTGATGCTTCCATAGACCCATGTTCTGATTCTTCCTTGACCATCTTCTGATGTCTTGCCAGACCATGTTCTGATGTTGCATGCTGAACCTTCTGAGACAAAGCTTCTGAGCGCTGATTTGTGCATACCCTTTATATATTTCCTGAAATGGAAATTGCAATGTATTAGAGTACCACATTATCTCACACAAAATTCATATCCTTGTTATCATCAAAACTAAGAATATTGATCAGAACAAATCTTGTTCTAACAATCTCCCCCTTTTTGATGATGACAAAAACATATATAAATGATATGAATTTGCGATCAGAAAGAGCACACGGCTAAAGACAAATTACACAGCTATAGCATAAGCATGTGAATATGTCTCCCCCTGAGATTAACAATCTCCCCCTGAGATGAATAATCTCCCCCTGAAATAAATACTCGAAGAACTTTAATAATAAAAGACTTCCCTGATTATTTTGGTAGAGACGATCACATAAGCTTCTTGCTTCTGATAATTCATAGCTTCTGACTTCTGCTTCCATTGGACAGCTTCAGAACTTGAATTTCTTTAGATCCCTAGAACCCTCATAGCTTCTGATTCCTGCTTCCATTTAGCACAGCTTCAGAACTTGAATTTCTTTGATCTTCAGAACATTCACAGCTTCTGATTCCTGCTTTCATTTAGGACAGCTTCAGAACTTGAGTTTTCTGGATCTTTTAGAACATTCACAGCTTCTGATTTTTGCTTCCCTCGGATAGCTTCAGAGCTTTGAATTTCTTCTTACATCACTTCATGCTAGATTGTATCAGAACATTGTTGAATGTACCAGAGCATCATCAGAGCATCTCTACATCCTGAAATGTTACAGAACAAAACTAAACGACAAAAGTCAGCATGAATGAGTTAGAACATAAGATGTGTATCAGAACACAAAATATGTATCAGAGCCATATAAGCCATATAGAATATATCAGATCCAATAGACAATGTATCAGAGCAAATAGACAATGATTTGGATCATATTCTATTATCAGAATTTTTATTCTTGCTTCTGATTCTGAAGCTTCCTAGCACTCAGCTTGCTTCAAGAATCCAGGAGCTATTTCTGATCATTTCTTCTTGCTTCTGATTCTGAAGCTTCATAGCACTCAGCTTGCTTCAAGAATCCAAGAACTTGATTCATCTTGTTGCTCCTCATGTTGATCTTGAATCTTTGATTCCTGCAACAACACAACTTAAAAACATATGAAGCTTGCAGCTTCTGTTAGTAAAGCAACTGATTAAATCAAATCATTTATCACATATTTCTCCCCCTTTTTGTCATATCATCAAAAAAGCAGAAAAGATTCAGATAGAAACAAAAAGAAACACACGGAGGAAAAAGGATGATTTCATTGAAGTGCAAACAACAGGTACAGAAGTACACGAAGAGAAGGAAGACAAGATGCACAAAAACAGATGCAGCAAAAGCAAAAACAAAACAACACAGACTCAATCTAAGACGACCCTAGCCTTGACAAGATCTTGGCCAGCATCTCTTGAACTCCATTGTTGTGCGCATTTTTCTTCTCTATGAAAGCGCTAAACTCATCCTGTTTCTTCTGAATATCTTCCAGAGTCGTTGCAAGACGAGAAGATTCATCAGAAGAAGCTTCACCGCTTCTAACCACAGGATTAGCATTATGATCTGTAGCTTCCATAGATAGATCATTTGCAGGGATTTCCTCAACAGGAACTGATTCAGCAACATGATCTTCTACATCTGCTTCTTGCATAGAAGCATCTCCATATTCTGCAGCAGGAATTTCCGAATCTCCATTCTCAAGTGCCTGAAGAATGGCAGCAAGATTCCTGGGAGCAGAAGGACCTTCAACTTCTGGTGGGTCAACAACTTCTGGAATGACCAAGCTTGGGTCTTTCTCAGAAGGGTTTTCCCTCAGAAAGTCAAAGAGGGTCTTGAAATCCCCAAGAAGAACAGGATAATCAGGAATCCATATAACAATATCCCTGCATGGATTAGCTTCCATTGCAGCAGCAAGTCTTGCTTGTTCCAATTCATCCAGAAAGGGCTTCTCTTCCAAAAGATATCTTCCTCTGAGACGAACAAACCAGAAGTCTTCATAGCTTCTCAGAATTCCACGAGGCCGTGGGGCAGCTTCTATACAGGCTTCCTGAAGTTCTAAAAACAGAGCATCTGATTCTCTGCGTAAGATCCTCCAGAAGTTCCGCATAGCAACATCATTCAAGCCAGAACTTTCAGCAATTCTGAGAGTATCAAAGATACTTCTGAGATTCCTCTTTACTTTTTCAAAAATTTCACCAATAGGGTAGATGGGTTGGGATTTTAATTGGGTTTTTGAAAAGCCAGGGTTGGGAATGAAGTACGGTTGAGGTTCTCTATTCAACCTATAAGAAGATTCTGCTTCAGTATCAGAATCTAACACTACCACTTCAGCTTCAGGACGAGGCTTGGGAGTGTAGTTGTAATCACGGAGCAGCTGTTCATGTGATGCAGAGGTTGGAAAAATAGAGTCACTATGGTTATTTAGAGAGGTAGAAGGAATAGGTTCAAAGGTGGCATGGGGAGGAGGTTGAGAGATGGAGATATTTGTGTGTGGTGGAAATAGAGTTTGAAGGGGTGGTATATCCAGAACAGGATTGATGGTGGGTGGAGACGAAGGAATGGTTACAGGAGAAGATGGAGGTGTAAGAACATGGACAGTTGTAGGTGATTCTGATGTGGCTTTTTCTGGTTCAGGGATAGGGGCAACCGCTATTGGTGCAACTTCTGAATTACCAGCAGGAGTAGAATCAGGTTCAGAAATACATATACCTTTGGATGATTTTTGAAGGGCTTTGACCAGAGCCTCAGTCTTCTTCTGCTTCTTACTCTTCGGCTCTTCAACAATTTTTGTTTTGCCGCTAGAGATCTCTTTCCTTCTGACGCTCGCCAGAGCTTCCTGTTGATTCACAGCCTCTTGAACAACATTTTCTTCATCAGATTCTTGAAGAATCATCTTCCTTTTTCTGGTTTTCTTCTTCTCAACAACTTCAACAATCTCAGCATTGTCATTTGACTTCTTCTTCTTTCTCTCAGCTTCCTTCTTTTTCTTCTCAAAATCAGCAGAAACAGCCTTAACTACTTTTGCAATGACTTCTTCTGGGACTACTTCATTCTTAGTGGTAGCAGCAGCTTTCTTAACAACCTTCACCTAATTGAAGGAGGGGTGATCAAACTTTCTTTTGGTCCTCTCTTCTTTCTTGCGATTTACTTTAATAGGAGCACCTTTGTCTTGATCTTTAAAACTTTTATTCTCTTTTTGTGACTCCAGATACTTAGTTCTGACTTCAGGTACCTCATTGTTGAAGAAAGTTTCAAATTCAGCTAGAACTGGTGCTCTTCTGATTCTTGTTCCCGCAAGAGGTTGGGGAGTCTTACTGATAGCCTTAATCACTTTCATCTTCTTTAAGGTGTAGGCATTCAGACAGGCCCCAGTGGTGACAGCAAGGTCTTTAATAATACCTTCAGATTCCAGACTTTCAACAATCTTGGAATGCACTAGAAGGTTTGTGATAATCCTACCAAAAGGAATGATTGTACCACCTTTTTCTCTAAAGGCGTTTCTGGAATCTTTCACAGCTTTCCACATATGATTGAAGATAATGTAGATAGCATCAACCTTCTTCTTGGTGGCTATGCAATACAGAATGTACTTTTGCTCGTTGTGAACGAAGTCAGAAGCATGTGTCCCTTTTCTGTGATAGAAACATCCAAGAAGAATCTTGGTCCAGATTTTGTAGAGATCCTTCATGTCCTTGACATTCTTAGTCTCATTTATATCTAAGTAAAGAGTAGGTAACACGGTCTTCCAATCAACTCTTTTGTCGATTTCAAAAGCTCCTTCAGGGTCTTTCAGATCAAACATCATTCTCAGAATGTTCTCAGTTACTACCACAAAATTTCCATGGACGAAAGACAAGATGGATTTTGGGGCGACAACTGCATGTATCCAAAATTCCTTGACAAGATCTGGGTAGACTGGTCCACAGAACTCTGCGAACAGCGAAGTCCATCCTTGAAGAATTATATCTTCTTTGAGATGAAATTGGTGTTCTTCAATGTTATCAAAATCAACCATAAGTTCACATAGAACTTCCAATTTATCCTTAGGAATGGAGCACGCAACAACTGGAGTGAGTTCCTGGTTTGCTTCATTTTGAATATGGAGAAGAGTAGATGAACCAACATTTTGGGATGAAGAAGCAGCCATAAAAACGGAATGAACAGCTAGGAAGAACAAAATTCTGGGTTTTCGGTTAGGGTTTTAGAAGCGACTAAGAAGATTTCAAAAGAAAGTATGCAAGAAGAAAGAGAGACTCGGAGCGAAAAAGATATATGAGATGATTTGAAAATAATATATAGAAACGGATTTAAAAAAAATGCAATAAGATTAGAAAATGAACAGTTACAGAATCAAGAGAAATCAATTTTCATTTATTGATAAGTGACGTTAGGTGAGAGAACGTGGTAAATGAAATGATTTAACACAGTTACCTAGGTCGGCGTCTTTTCAACTGCACGCTTTGTACTAACCGTACAGACACGTGTTCACCATCAGATAATGGATGACAGCTGTAGAATATGAATAGACTTTACGCCTTTTGATTCTGATCACTGCTTCTGATTGTCATTCTTAAGAATTGATGTGGTTCTGATAGGATCATCTTTCTTCCCAAGAATCACATCTTCTGAGTGAGCTGAAGCAAGTCTAGGTGATCTTCTGACTGTAGGTTCTTCAAGAATTCTCAGATTCTCTAAAGATGCAGCAACTTGATCTTCTGATCCATTGCTTCTGAGACTTCCAGCTTCTGCAGCTTTGCTTCTTGGTTCTATTGCTTCTAATATATCAATATCAAAATCTGCAAAATTCTCAAACTGCTTTGGTTTTTCAAGACCAAGCTTATCATCAAACCTGATATTGATTGATTCTTCAACAATCAATGTTTCAGTATTGTATACTCTGTAGCCTTTAGAGCGTTCAGAATATCCAAGAAGGAAACACTTTTGAGCTTTAGAATCAAACTTACCAAGATGACCTTTAGTATTCAGAATAAAACATACACATCCAAAAGGATGGAAATATGAAATGTTGGGCTTTCTGTTCTTCCACAATTCATAAGGAGTTTTATTTAGAATAGGTCTGATAGAGATTCTATTCTGAATATAACACGCAGTGTTTATTGCTTCTGCCCAGAAATGCTTAGCCATATTGGTTTCATTGATCATGGTTCTGGCCATTTCTTGTAGAGTCCTATTCTTTCGCTCTACAACTCCATTTTGCTGTGGAGTTCTAGGACAAGAGAAATCATGGGCAATACAATTTTCTTTGAAGAACTCCTCAAAGAATCTGTTCTCAAATTCGCCACCATGATCACTTCTGACCTTTATGATTTTACACTCTTTCTCAGATTGAATCTGAGTGCGGAATTCAAAGAACACTGAATGAGACTCATCCTTGTGTTTCAAGAACTTTACCCATGTCCAGCGGCTATAATCATCAACGATGACTAATCCATATTTCTTCCCTCTGACAGATGCTGTTTTGACTGGGCCAAACAGATCAATGTGCAAGAGTTCTAACGGCCTTGAGGTAGAAACAACATTCTTAGACTTGAATGGAGGTCTGGAGAACTTGCCCTTCAGACATGCTTCACAAAGAGCATCTGATTTGTATTTCAGATTTGGGAGTCCTCTGACCAGATTTAGTTTGTTAATCTGAGAAATCTTTCTCAAACTAGCATGACCTAATCTTCTGTGCCAGACCCATTGCTCTTCAGAAACAGACATAAGATAAGTCACCTTCTGCTTCTCAAGATCAGAAAGATCAATCTGATAAATGTTGTTCTTCCTCTTGCCTGTAAATAGGATTGAGCCATCCTTCTGACTTACAGCCTTGCAAGACTTTTGATTGAAGATTATATCATAACCATTGTCACTTAATTGACTTATGGACAATAAGTTATGAGCTAATCCTTCAACAAGAAGTACATTAGTTATGGAAGGAGAGTTACCAAGACTTATGGTTCCAGAGCCAATGATTTTGCCCTTCTGATCTCCTCCAAACTTGACTTCTCCACCTGGTTTAAGCACCAGGTCTTGGAATGTAGACCTTCTTCCCGTCATGTGTCGCGAGCACCCAGAGTCCAGGTACCATGACATTTTGCTTTCTGTCCTCTTTGCCGCCAAGGATATCTGCAATAGGAATAATCTTTTCCTTAGGTACCCACAATTTCTTGGGTCCTTTCTTGTTAGTTCTCCTCAAGTTCTGATTGAACTTGGGTTTAGCAAAATATTTAACAGGAGGAATAGCATGATATTTCTTATTCTGAGTTCCATGATATTTCTTAGGTTGTGTCACATGCTTCTTGGTGTGTGTTATGTGAAAACTTTGTGCATGTGATGTGTGCTTAATATCATGGGAGTGGTCAAATTTAAATTGGTTATACAGAGGCTTGTTTGATATTTTCATATCATCCACAGATTCAAGCTTGTATGGGATTTCACCCTCATAACCAATGCCAACTCTCTTGTTCCCAGACACAGCATATATCATAGAAGCTAGCTGACTTCTGCCAATACTTCTAGACAAGAACTTCCTGAAACTTAAATCATATTCTTTCAGAATATGATTCAGATTGGGAGTGGATTTTTCTGAATCAGAAGGAGATCCAACATTATTGGATAATTTTAAAACTTTTTCTTTTAATTCAGAATTTTCCAACTCAAGCTTCTTAGTTTCAAATTCAAATTGCTTTTTCAGCTTTTTCTATTTGATACTTAGAGGAGCTTTTAATTCAAGAAGCTTTGTTAGACTGGAAACTAACTCTTCTCTAGATAGTTCAGAAAATACCTCTTCAGAATCTGATTCTGATGTAGATTCTGATCCATCATCTTCTGTCGACATCAGCGCAAAGTTTGCCTGCTCTTCTTCAGAGTCTGATCCTGATTCTGATTCAGAATCATCCCATGTTTCCATAAGACCTTTCTTCTTATGAAACTTCTTCTTGGGATTCTCCTTCTGAAGTTTTGGACACTCATTCTTGTAATGTCCAGGCTCATTGCACTCATAGCAGACAACCTTTTTCTTGTCAGATCTTGTGTCACCAGAAGATTTTCCTCGTTCAAATTTCTTTGAACTTCTGAAGCCTCTGAACTTCCTTTGCTTGCTTTTCCAGAGTTGGTTCACCCTTCTGGAGATCATGGACAGTTCATCTTCTTCTTCAGATTCTGATTCTTCAGGATCTTCTTCTCTAGCCTAAAAAGCGTTAGTGCATTTTTTAATATTAGATTTTAATGCAATAGACTTACCTTTCTTCTGAGGCTCGTTTGCGTCCAGCTCAATTTCATGGCTTCTCAAGGCACTGATAAGCTCTTCCAAAGAAACTTCATTCAGATTCTTCACAATCTTGAATGCAGTCACCATTGGGCCCCATCTTCTGGGTAAGCTTCTGATAATCTTCTTTACATGATCAGCCTTGGTGTAGCCTTTGTCGAGAACTCTCAATCCAGCAGTCAGAGTTTGAAATCTTGAAAACATCTTTTCAATGTCTTCATCATCCTCCATCTTGAAGGCTTCATATTTCTGGATTAGAGCAAGAGCTTTAGTCTCCTTGACTTGAGCATTTCCTTCATGAGTCATCTTCAAGGACTCATATATGTCATGGGCCGTTTCCCTGTTAGATATCTTCTCATACTCAGCATGAGAGATAGCATTCAGCAAAACAGTCCTGCATTTGTGATGATTCTTGAAATCTTTCTTTTGATCATCATTCATTTCGCTTCTCGTGAGCCTTACACCAGTAGCTTTAACAGGATGTTTGTAACCATCCAGCAGAAGATCCCATAGATCAGCATCCAGACCAAGAAAGTAACTTTCCAGTTTATCTTTCCAATATTCAAAGTTTTCACCATCGAATATTGGTGGTCTAGTATAACCATTGTTACCATTGTATTGCTCAGCAGAGCCAGATGTAGATGGAGTTGGATTTGTTGGACGAATTGAAGAAATAATTAGAAGGTTGTGAAGGATAGAAAAACACTTAGAAAGGGGGGGTTTGAATAAGTGTAGTCTAAAGACTTGAACAATAAAGACAATATGCAGAGTTATTTTTATCCTGGTTCGTTGTTAACTAAACTACTCCAGTCCACCCCCACGGAGTGATTTACCTCACCTGAGGATTTAATCCACTAATCGCAACAGATTACAATGGTTTTCCACTTAGTCCGCGACTAAGTCTTCTAGAGTATCCTGATCACAACCTGATCACTCCAGGAACAACTGCTTAGACACAAGCTAAGACTTTCTTAGAGTATCCTGACCACCACGTGATCACTCTAATTACAACTGCTTAGACACAAGCTAAGACTTCCTAGAGTATCCTGATCAACACTTGATCACTCTAGTTACTTACAAATTAATGTAATCAATTCTAAGAGTATTACAAATGCTTCTGAAAAGCTATAATAACAACAGTGATATTTCTCTTAACGTTTAAGCTTAATCTCACTAATATATTACAACAGCAATGTAGTGAGCTTTGATGAAGATGAAGTTTCTGAGCTTTGAGTTTGAGCAGCGTTTCAGCAAGTTAATTGTTAGCAAATCGTCAACCTTGCTTCTCATCAGAACTTCATATTTATAGGCGTTGGAGAAGATGAACGTTGAGCGCATTTAATGCTTTGCGTGTTCCATACAGCTTTGCATTTAATGTTTCACGCTTTTGTCAACTACCTCGAGCCTTGTTCACGCTGTGTCTACTGACGTTGCCTTTAATAGCTTCCAACGTTCCTTTTGTCAGTCAGCGTAGCCTGCCACCTGTACTTTCTTCTGATCTGATGTTTGAATATAATATTTGAATATCATCAGAGTCTAACAACTTGGTGCATAGCATCTTCTTGTCTTCTGACCTTGAAGTGCTTCTGAGCGTGATACCATGAGAACTGCAGTGCTTCTGCTTCTGACCTCAAGTTCTTTTGATGCTTCCATAGACCCATGTTCTGATTCTGCCTTGACCATCTTCTGATGTCTTGCCAGACCATGTTCTGATGTTGCATGCTGAACCTTCTGAGACAAAGCTTCTGAGCGCTGATTTGTGCATATCCTTTATATATTTCCTGAAATGGAAATTGCAATGTATTAGAGTACCACATTATCTCACACAAAATTCATATCCTTGTTATCATCAAAACTAAGAATATTGATCAGAACAAATCTTGTTCTAACAGGTTGTTGAGAAGTAATTTTAAGAATTGAATATACCATTTGAAGAGTTTTGGGAATACCGTATAGAGCGTCGCTGCATGATGTCGAAGTTGCATTTCCGGATAATGATTGGAAAATTCATATCTTTTGTTCCGAGTGTCGGATTAATGTTGAAGGATAGAAAAACACTTAGAAAGGGGGGGGGGGTTTGAATAAGTGTAGCTTTAAAAACTTGACCGATAAAAATAAATTGCACAGTTATTTTTATCCTGGTTCGTTGTTAACTAAACTACTCCAGTCCACCCCCGCAGAGATGATTTACCTCAACTGAGGATTTAATCCACTAATCGCACGGATTACAATGGTTTTCCACTTAGTCCGCAACTAAGTCTTCTAGAGTATCCTGATCACAACCTGATCACTCCAGGAACAACTGCTTAGACACAAGCTAAGACTTTCTTAGAGTATCCTGACCACCACGTGATCACTCTAATTACAACTGCTTAGACACAAGCTAAGACTTCCTAGAGTATTCTGATCAACACGATCACTCTAGTTACTTACAACTTAATGTAATCTTTCTAAGAGTATTACAATGCTTCTTAAAAGCTATAATCACAAACTGTGATATTTCTCTTAACGTTTAAGCTTAATCTCACTAAGATATTACAAAAGCAATGTAGTGAGCTTTGATGAAGATGAAGATTCTGAGCTTTGATTTGAACAGCGTTTCAGCAAGTTTTTCAGAATTGTTTTGTTCAGAGTTGGTTAACCTTGCTTCTCATCAGAACTTCATATATATAGGCGTTTGAGAAGATGACCGTTGAGTGCATTTAATGCTTTGCGTGTTCCGTACAGCATCGCATTTAATGTTATACGCTTTTGTCAACTACCTCGAGCCTTGTTCACGCTGTGTCTACTGACGTTGCCTTTAATAGCTTCTAACGTTCCTTTTGTCAGTCAGCGTAGCCTGCCACTTGTACTTTCTTCTGATCTGATGTTTGTGAATACAACGTTTGAATATCATCAGAGTCAAACAGCTTGGTGCATAGCATCTTCTGATCTTCTGACCTTGAAGTGCTTCTGAGCGTGATACCATCAGAACTTCAGTGCTTCTGTTCTCTTGTTCTTCTGATGCTTCCATAGACCCATGTTCTGATTCTGCTTCGACCATCTTCTGATGTCTTGCCAGACCATGTTCTGATGTTGCATGCTGAACCATTTGAGACAAAGCTTCTGAGCGCTGAATTATGCATACTCTTTATATATTTCCTGAAAAGGAAATTGCATTGGATTAGAGTACCATATTATCTTAAGCAAAATTCATATTATTGTTATCATCAAAACTAAGATAATTGATCAGAACAAATCTTGTTCTAACAATCTCCCCCTTTTTGATGATGACAAAAACATATATAAATGATATGAATTTGCGATCAGAAAGGACAGACGGCAAAAGACAAATTACACAGCTATAGCATAAGCATATGAATATGTCTCCCCCTAAGATTAACAATCTCCCCCTGAGATAAATAATCTCCCCCTGAAATAAATACTCGAAGAACTTTAATAAAAGACTTCCCTGATTATTTCGGTAGAGACGATCACATAAGCTTCTGTCTTCAGAGAATTCATAGCTTCTGACTTCTGCTTCCATTGGACAGCTTCAGAACTTGAATTTCTTTAGATCCCTAGAACACTCACAACTTCTGATTCCTGCTTCCATTCAGGACAGCTTCAGAACTTGAATTTCTTTGATCTTAAGAACATTCCCAGCTTCTGATTCCTGCTTCCATCTAGGACAGCTTCAGAACTTGAATTTCTTTGATCTTAAGAACATTCCCAGCTTCTGATTCCTGCTTCCATCTAGGACAGCTTCAGAACTTGAATTTCTTTGATCTTCAGAACATTCACAGCTTCTGATTTCTGCTTCCCTCGGATAGCTTCAGAGCTTTGAATTTCTTCCAACATCACTTCATGCTAGATTTGTATCAGAACATTGTTGAATGTACCAGAGCATCATCAGAGCATCTCTACATCCTGAAATGTTACAGAACAAAAACTAAACGACAAAAGTCAGCATGAACGAGTCAGAACATAAAATGTATCAGAGCAAATAGAATTTTGTCAAAGCAAATAGACAAATTTTGGATCAAATTCTATTCTCAGTGCTTCTGATTCTGAAGCTTGACAGCACTCAGCTTGCTTCAGTTTCCATAAGCTTATTCTTTTTACAGAATAACGCTTCTTATGGTTTTGCTTCTTGTGTTTGCTTTGAAGATTTTCTTCACTTCTTTATACCTGCAAAACACTTAAACCATATAGAACTTGCAGTTCTTGTTAGTAAATGTGTGGGAGCTTTACCCATCAACTGATAGATTAATCAAATCATTTATCATTTATCTTCTCCCCCTTTTTGTCATAACATCAAAAAGAATATTCAAAAGATTCAGATGAATAAAACGACAAATGAAATTACTGGAATGTAAAAAACAAAGAAACTTTTCATTGATAATCAAAAGATTTTACAAAGGTTCTTATGTTTAACAAGATGAGAAACATTCCTAGCAAATACATAAAAAGTCATCCCAAGGGGAAATGACTACAAAAATTAAAAACAAAACCCTAGCAAGACACAATCTGTGTCAACCCATCAAGAATCCCTGGGGTCTTCTTGTCTTTTCAGACTAGAATCTCCACTGTAGGAGAGATTCAAGAGACCAGGGAGGAAGTGAGGGACAGTTCACAGACAGGGAGCTAATGTTGCAAACGGGCTCCAGTGACTCAAGAAGGTCTTCTTCCTTTGGATAAATGTTGATAACAGCATTGAAGAAGAGATCTGTCTTGAAAGAGACTTGGAGAGCCATCCCAAGATATGCTTCACATCCGGTAACTGAGCAACCCTTCCATCCGTTCTCATTGAGTAGAGAGAATTCATGATGAACGCTAGGTTTGAACTAGGAATTTTTAAAGCGAAAAATAAAAGACTTTATTTGAGCAAGAAAGGAAATAGAAGAGAGAGAGAAGAAAACTTAATGAGGAATGCAAAGGAACGGAGGATATAAATAAAAAATGAAAAAGAACAATAGAGAAAATGTAAGAGGAAAGGAGAAACGTTTGAAGAGTATTTAAAATGAAAATAAAATGAAACGAATGATGAATAGCATTTAATGTTACGTGACATGAGGAGAGATAATAAAGACAAATGAGGTGACTAGCACAGTTACCTATTGATCGGTCACGATTCTCACTATGTCTTTGTCACTTTCCTGATGATAATCCAGGTATTCTGCACTGTTTAATGTCATAGTATAGTCTTTTTAATCTGTTTAAGCAAGTTTGTTTGTTTTTGCAAGTTTTATCCGTTTGTTAGTTTTCGAGTTTATTTTCCCATTTTATGCGTTGGTTTGGTTGTTCAATGGTACTTCAGATCTAGGAAATTCGTTACGCGAACCTGTGCAAGGAGTGTCGGACGTAAAGAGCAAAAGAAAGAAGAAAAGAGAAGATCAGCAGTGCAACACGGGCGCCCGTGTTGAGGAACACGACCCGTGTTGCTGGGCAGTCAAGAAAAGAAGAAGTGGAGAAAGCAGTGGTGCAACACGGGCACCCGTGTTGCTTAACACGACCCGTGTTGCTGTTACTGAGCGCAAGTTGTTTCTTTGATGGATCCAGAGGACCAACACGGGCACCCGTGTTGCCCAACACGACCCGTGTTGGCTGGTTACGCAGATTTTCATGTTTTTATGATTTTCACTCAAAAAGTGATCCAGAAGGGCGTTTTGGACTTTACGACTTAAAAAGAAGGGTTTGCAATATATAGTGAGGAATTGAGAAGAGAAGGGGTATCTTGACACAACCAAAGGAATTGAATCTGAAGCAGAGCAACGTATGAGATTATTGGAGAAGAGAGATCATTCATGAGCAAGAGCAATTGAAGATCACAAATTCCCCGATTATCTGTAATGTTTAACTTTGATATTTTTGAATTTCTTTTGAACAATATGAGTAGCTAAACCCCCCAATGCTAGGGGGGTGTCCCTGATTTGGTTTGTAATGACTTTTGATATTCTGATCTGATCAACTTCATGTTTATGTTATTCAATTCAATTTTATACTGTTCTTAATGCCTTCTTTATCGGACCAATAAAGATTGTTCTGTGATTAACAAGTTGCTGGCTCGCAATTGTTAAGGTTTGTATTAAATTGAACCATAGTAGATATCACCTAGGACTAGGGATACCCTATGGTCACTATGAATTCTTGATGGAAAACAAGCTTGGTTTTATCTGTTCTCTCTAAGGACTTAGGTTTGTAGATGAAAAACCAAAGGTTTGCCCAATAAGGATTTAGGGGCAAACACTCTAAAGAGGTAGTAATTGAATACCATGAACTTGTTGAAAAGATCTCAAATAAGGATTCAGAGTTATTACAGAGCAAATTATACACCTTGCCTTGGCATTCACTCATATTAGTGAAAAAGCTTAAATTTACTTTCCGCTATTTTTATTTTAAATTTAGAACTTATAAATCAATCCAAAACACCAGTTGCCTTTTTGTTTAATTGAATAATTATAAAACTTATATTCCAACGCAGTCCTCGTGATCGATACTTGGTTTTCAACCTTTTATTACTACTTCGTAAAAATAGTACACTTGCTATTTTTCCGATCAAGTTTTTGGCGCCGTTGCCGGGGACTGCCAAATATAAGTTAAATAATAATTTAATTGAATTTTTGTTGCTCTGCAACCAAAATTTTATTTTCTGTAATTTTCATTGCTCATACTAATATTCATCTAATCTTTGTATGCGAGGTAAGGCCTCAGCTGAACTTCTTTTTGACGCAGAACCAGAAAGATTATTTCGAGCAAGACGCCGAGAAGCTAAACAAAGAGAACTGGAAGCAAAAGAAGAACCGCTGATAGTTTCAGACCCAGAAACAGAGAAGACTCATTCAATACATTCTGAGCATTCAGATTCTGAACCTGAAACTATGGCCGAAGACCCACCTCCTGTGGAAAGGCTTTTGGGTGATTATGGAGGGGCAAATGCACCTCTTGGCCGGATGACAATTGTTAACCAACCGGTCAACGTTGCCCATTTTCAGCTACATCCGGCAACAATAAGACAACTTGAAAAGAAACCATTCTCTGGAAGGATCAATGAAGATGCAAATAAGCACTTACAAAGGTTTCTTACTATGACAACATCATTGAAGATAGAGGGGCATTCTGAAGAAGCCAAGAAATTGGTGATGTTTCCATTTACATTATCAGACGATGCTGAAGAGTGGTTTTACTCTTTACCTGCTGGAAGTATCACAACTTGGCAACAAATGGAGACAACATTTCTGAATGAATATTTTCCAGCTTCTGTGTATATCCGCAAGAGATATGATATAGTTAATTTTAAACAGAAGGAAGGAGAATCACTTGGAGATGCTTACAAAAGATTCAAGCGGTTATTGGTTGCATGTCCTACTCATAACATGGATGCAACCGAGCAAATGCAGAATTTTGTGAATGGTCTTAAGCTTAAGACTAAACAACTCATTGACACAGCTGCTGGTGGTTCAACAAATTTTAAAACAGCCACTGAAATAAAGAAGATCATTGATGCTATTGCAGCAAACGAACACTTAGAGCTGTATGACCGCAGTGTAAATCAACCAGAAGGGTTAGTTGATTTGAAGTTGACAAATCAAGTTGTTAAGATGGAAGAGCAAATCGCAGCTGAAGTTGAGCGTAGAATGAAACAAATGGCTCTTGAAAAACAAACGGTGGCTCAAGTTCAGCCGGTTCAACCGAGTCAAGTAGTGAATTGTGAAATATGTGGTGGACCTCACTTTGCCGTGCATTGTGTGGCAACAGCCCAGCAGGTGGAAGAAATTAACTTTTTGAAACAGAACAACCCTTACTCAAATACTTACAATCCAGGATGGAAGAATCATCCGAATTTCTCCTGGAAAGATCAACAAGGGAACGTTCCAAAACAAGGGGCTGCTCCTTATCAAGGTATTCCACAACAACAGCAACAATATAGGCCACCACAACAACAACCTTATCAACAGCCGTATCAGCAACCTCAACAACAATTCCAGCAACAAGGGCAAAGAAAAGCAGATTGGGAGATCGCCATTGAAAAGATGGCTGCTCAAAGCTCCCAATTTCAAGAAGAAACAAGAAGTAATTTTCGGAATACAGGAGCATCAATTAAAAATCTTGAAATTCAAATGAGTCAAATAGCACAACAATTGGCAAGCCCTCAGCAACCTGGTGCTCTGCCTAGTGCCACAGTTACAAATCCCAAAGACCATAATAATGTGAGCGCTATAGTAACTAGAAGTGGTAAAGCGAAAGAGGTTGTTGAGGAGATTGCTAAAGAAGGAGAGCCATTGCTTGAAGTAGATGTAGAAATAAAAGAGAATGAAGCACAAGTTGAAGACTTAGGTGTGTTGGAACCAACAACTAAAGGGAAGACTAGTGAACAAAAACCGGAAATCAAATTACCCTTTCCAACAAGAAATAAGAAGAAAGGACAGCACGAGAAAAACTTTCAAAAATTCTTGGAAATGTTTAAGAAACTTGAGTTGAACATTCCATTCCTGGAGGCGTTAGAACAAATGCCTACCTATGCCAAGTTCATGAAAGATATCATCTCCAAGAAAAGGACAACCGATTGTGATCCGATTATTCTAACTGAAACTTGTAGTGCTATTTTGCAGGGTATGAAGATTCCGGTGAAGAAGAAAGACCGAGGCTCTGTAACTATTCCTTGTACTATTGGGGATAGATCATTTAAAAAGGCTCTTATTGACTTAGGAGCAAGTGTTAGCCTTATGCCGCTGTCCATCTACAAGAGATTGGGAATTGGTAAAGTTCAAGATACAAGAATGACACTCCAATTTGCCGATCATTCCGTAAAAAGACCGTACGGGATAGTAGAAGATGTGCTTGTAAAAATAGACAAGTTTGTGTTTCCAGTAGATTTTGTAATTCTAGAGATGCCAGAAGATGAAGAAATCCCGATCATTCTGGGAAGACCATTCTTAGAGACCGGGAGATGTTTGATAGACATAGAAGAGGGCACGATGACTTTGAAGGTGTATGATGAAGAGTTAAAAATTGATGTGCGAAACACCATGAAATACAAAGATGATGTGGCTACTAGTCAACATATTGAGGTGATTGATCAAATTGTTCACAATGAGAATGCTTTGAAGTCACAACAATTACCTTTAGAAAGAGTGTTGAGTTTATCAATTTTCAACGAAACTGAAGAGGTTGACGAAGAAGAGATAGAAGTGTTGAATATGATGGAGGCAAAACCTTTCTTTAAAAGTTCTCGACAAAATCGGTGGGAGGATTTAAGGCAACCATTAATAGAGGAAAAGAAAGAAGAACCAAAGAAGGGGGCTGAATTGAAACAATTACCGGAGAACCTAAAATATGTCTTCCTAGACACAGAAAGCAAATGTCCGGCTATCATAAGTTCACACCTTGAAGTTATCCAAGAGAACAAACTTGTTGAAGTTCTGAAAAAGTACAAAGGGGCCATGGGATGGTCTATTGACGATTTGAAAGGTATTAGTCCTACGGTTTGCATGCATAAAATTCTCATGGAGGACGATCACAAACCGGTAGTCCAACCTCAACGAAGGTTGAATCCAGCAATGAAGGAAGTAGTCAGAAAAGAAGTGGTGAAACTATTAGATGCGGGGATGATATACCCGATATCTGATAGTGCTTGGGTGAGTCCTGTACATGTAGTGCCGAAGAAGGGAGGAACCACGGTAATAAAAAATGAGAAAAATGAGTTAATCCCTACAAGGACAGTAACAGGATGGAGAGTTTGCATCGATTACAGAAGGCTGAATCTGGCGACAAGAAAGGACCACTTCCCGTTACCTTTCATAGACCAAATGCTAGAAAGGTTAGCGGGTCATGATTACTATTGTTTCCTCGATGGTTATTCGGGGTATAATCAAATAGCGGTCGCACCAGAAGATCAAGAAAAGACAGCTTTCACTTGCCCGTTTGGTATTTTTGCATATAGAAGGATGCCATTCGGGTTATGTAATGCTCCAGCTACTTTTCAAAGATGCATGCAAGCCATCTTTGATGATATGCTTGAAAAGCATATGGAAGTATTCATGGACGACTTCTCAGTTTTTGGTAAGTCTTTTGATAATTGTTTAACTAATCTTGCTCTTGTGTTAGAAAGATGTCAACAGACCAACTTGATCCTCAACTGGGAGAAGTGTCACTTTATGGTGCGTGACGGTATAGTGTTGGGTCACAAAATTTCCCACAAAGGAATAGAAGTTGACCAAGCAAAAATAGAAGTCATATCAAAGCTACCGCCACCAATGAATGAGAAAGGTATTCGAAGTTTCTTAGGGCATGCGGGTTTCTACCGCAGGTTCATAAGAGATTTTTCTAAAATAGCTAAACCCTTAACTACTTTGTTGGTTAAGGACAGGGTTTTTAATTTTGATACAGAGTGTGCCGCAGCATTTGAAACAATTAAGAAAAAACTAGTGTCGGCACCAATTGTTGTGGCCCCAGATTGGTCTCTACCTTTCGAGATCATGTGTGATGCAAGTGACATTGCAGTAGGGGCGGTTCTAGGACAGCGTAGGGACAAATTGTTACATGTTATTTACTACGCTAGTCATGTTTTAAACCCTGCACAGATAAATTACGCAACAACTGAAAAAGAGTTGCTAGCTGTTGTTTATGCCTTTGATAAATTCAGGCAATATCTGTTGGGTACCAAAGTTATTGTTTACACTGACCATGCTGCTTTGAAGTATCTTTTTGCCAAACAGGATTCTAAGCCAAGGCTCCTGAGATGGATCTTACTCCTTTAGGAATTCGATGTGGAGATTCGTGATAAAAAGGGGTGTGAAAACACAGTCGCAGACCATCTTTCTCGAATGTCACCTATCGAGGAGACAGAGGAAAAACGCCCAATAAAGGATGAATTCGCAGATGAACATATCCTTGCTGTTGTTGGTGCACCTTGGTTTGCCGATTATGCAAATTATCTGGTAGGTGGGGTAATTCCAGAAGATTTTGATTATAACCGCAAGAAAAAGTTTCTTCATGATTGCAGGTTCTACTTATGGGATGACCCCTTCCTATACAAGAAAGGGATAGATGGGTTGGTCAGACGGTGCGTACCAGAGGAGGAACAAAGGGATGTACTAAAAGCATGCCATGACTCAGACTATGGGGGACACTTTAGTGGAGATAGAACTGCTGCGAAAGTCTTACAATCTGGGTTATACTGGCCGACCTTATTTAAGGATGCTCACCATGTTGTTCGAGAATGTGACAGATGTCAAAGAACAGGTAACATCTCAAAGCGAAATCAGATGCCTCAGAATGCTATGTTGGAAGTGGAACTGTTCGACTTATGGGGGATTGATTTTATGGGACCGTTCCCCCCATCCTTCGGGAAGAATTACATCTTGGTAGCAGTTGACTACGTATCAAAGTGGGTGGAAGCTGTAGCTTTACCCACCAATGATGCGAAAGTGGTGGTGACTTTTCTCAAGCATAACATCTTCTCTAGGTTTGGAGTACCCAGGGCACTAATTAGTGATGAAGGTACTCACTTCTTAAATAAACTAATGGAGAATTTGTTGAAAAAATACAATGTGAAACACAAGATCGCCACCCCGTATCATCCCCAAACAAGTGGGCAAGTCGAGGTTTCTAACAGGCAAATCAAACAAATTCTGGAAAAAACTGTTAGTGCCTCTCGCAAAGACTGGTCGACCAAGTTAGATGACGCTCTCTGGGCATACAGAACAGCGTACAAGACCCCGATAGGTATGTCTCCGTATCAATTGGTGTATGGAAAGGCATGCCACCTACCGCTTGAACTCGAACACAAAGCGTTTTGGGCCACTAAATTCCTAAACTGTGATTTTCTGAAAGCCGGTGAAGCTCGAACAACTCAACTTCACGAACTGGAAGAGTTCCGCAATCAAGCATACGAGAATGCCAAAATCTACAAGGAACAAACAAAAAGATGGCATGATCAGCGGATTCAGAAAAAGGAACTGCGGGAGGGTCAATTGGTATTGCTGTTTAATTCCAGGTTGAAACTTTTCCCTGGAAAGTTAAAGTCACGATGGTCAGGACCATTCCTAATTCACAAAGTATTCCCTCATGGAGCAATAGAATTAAAAAATCAAACCAACGGGGATACATTTAAAGTGAATGGACAGCGTGTGAAGCCGTATTATCAAGGACAAGAAAGTGGTCTGATTCACAGTGTTCGTCTTACAGGATAAGATGAACGATCGTCGAGCCAAGCGACGTTAAACGAAGCGCTTCCTGGGAGGCAACCCACGGATATTTCTAACGTATTCTCTTTGTGTTATTTTATGTGTGTTTTGTTTCCTTTTAATGTTTCAGGAAAAGCTGATCCTAGTGGTAGTCACAAGGGGAGGAAAAACAAGAAAAAAAAAACTGAAGAAGAAATTTGTTGGAAAAGTGGAACCAGGGGTGCAACACGGGTGGCCGTGTTGTGGAACACGGGCCGTGTTGCCCCAGGCGAAATATGGAAAAAAAAAGAGAGAAAGGGTGAAAACAGCGGAGCAACACGGGTGGCCGTGTTACACAACACGGGCCGTGTTGCGTCCACTGGGAGCAAGCTGTTTTCAGAAGAAAAAAGAAATAAATAAAGTCAGTGAGGCAACACGGGTGGCCGTGTTGCGCAACACGGGCCGTGTTGCCTGTGCGTGAAAAAATTTTCAAAAATTTTTATATGGGCCCATGGACCCCACCCATCCCACCTCTTTTTCCATCCAATCAGCAACGAATTTCCCTCATTTACCCCTATTTTCAATTTATTTTCTTTCTCTTTCTCTCATAAACCTCCTTCTTCAACCTCTCTCTTCCACCAAAAAACCTAAACCTCCATTACAACCCTTCCATAAAGCTCCCACCTTCTTCCTCTACACCACTCTAAACCCCAATCAACCTTCACAAAAATCGTTCCACTCCTCATCCTCTCCAACCCTACGGTAGCTTTTTATCCTAATTCTTAAATTTTTCGTTTTGCAAATTTTTGTTTTTTGTAGGTACACATAATGCCACCAAAGAAAAGAACCAACACGGGTAAGCAAGTCGCCGAGGCTGCAGGCACTCGCAAAAGGCCGGTCCGCCAATCCAACCCGCATGACATTCTCTTTGAAGACCCTAAGCATCACCAAAGATATTTGAACCATGTCAAACGGAAGCTCATTCCCACCAGGTATATCTGTGAAAACACCATGAATACTCTTGGCATTAAAACTGATATTGATAGGCTATTTCATTCTGTGGGCATGCTGGAATTTATGTATATGGAGGCACCATCCTATGAACGCCTCACTCTTGAGTTTCTAAGCACCATAGAGTTTCATTTAGAAAGAAAGTGGAACGGGGCTATTAAGTATTTCTTTGGTACTCTTAAGTTCCGCTTGTTTAACCAAACCCATGAGTTAACAGTAGAGGAATTAGGGGGTATCCTCAAATTGCCCATCTATGGACCAGGGGCTGTTCCGGATGAATTCCCAGGACAACAATTTTGGGGCGATATCACAGGATTGGAGGCGTATGTCGCCGCGAGTGCTAAGTCCTCATGGATTCAGAATCCATGTATTCGCTATGCCCAGAAAGGCCTTGCATACACTGTATTTGGCCGGGGTGATAGTCATGGCGTTGCAACCATGAGGGAACTTTTTTTCCTCTATGCAATGCTTCATCAGGATGTGCTTAATGCCGCCGCGTTCGTGGCTGATTTTCTGGGCAAGGTAGGTCGGGCCTCGTCGGGTGGAATTTCTGTGGGTGGTCTTATCACCCAAATTGCGGTTCATTTTGGGTACAAAGAATTATTGGACACTGACACTCCTATTGCAGGTAAAACTAAGATTGATATGGAGTCTCTTATTCATCAATCCATGATTACTATTTCCAATGGTGGCTATTGGTTGACAAGCAGAAGTGGATTCTTGTTTGAATTACCTGACCCGGCAAAAGCCAGCCCGTTTAATCGTGCTAACTGGCTTTACTCTAATGTCGCTCCGGAAGGAGACGACCAAGATGTTGATTTTGATGCAGGTAATCAAGGAGACGACGACGACCCGACTCACCATCAGTTTCCACAGGAGCCCTCTCATTTTGATACTTATGGTTCAGGACCCTCTTCTATGGCTCCGAATCAATGGGAATGGGTCCAATCTGAAATTGGGCATCTGCGAACTGAGCAAACCCGGCAGGGAGAAGAGCAGACCCGTCAAGGAATAATGATCACTGATATGCACGAAATGATGCAACGCCTGATGTTGCAATTTCCACCCCCTCCTCAGTAGGTCCGGTATGTGCCTCTCATGCTTGTGCGAAAACATTGCGGACAATGTTTCGTTTAGGTGTGGGGGGAGCCTTTTATTGTTTTTCAGTATTTTCCTTTCATTTTCATTATTATTTCGTTTTTTTTTGTTATTTATTATTTTCTGTACTTTATGTTAGTTTGTGTGTTAGCTATGACATGTCAGTGCAGGATGTTGATATTGTTAGCAGGACAAGTGATGAGAACCTGAGATAGTGAACCGAAGTGCACCTCACAGTGATGAAAGGAACCCCAAAGAGTTGGTACTGTTGAGCTTAATGATCGGACGCACTTTCAAGCTTTGGACCGGACGATAGACCTGTAGAACTGATGAGGCGATAAGGTTGTACCACACAAGAAGTGTTCCTGGATCCTGTAGGCATGACCAAACACGGTGAGGATTATAAAAGGCCAAATACAAAAATCATCTTGAGAGTTGTCAGGTATGTCATCGTCACTTTTGGTTTGTGTAAGTATTTGTTGGAACTTCCTATGCACATGTCTACACACTGAGGCACTTGTTTGTTTTACACTTGAGCCTTTCAAGCTAACCTTTTCACGTTATCCCTTGTCACCCCGTTTGAGCCATACATCCTTTTGTTGTTTGATTACATGCATGAATTAACCAATAACCCAAACACTTCCTCACCCTGCTTAGATAAGAGTTGTTATGGTTGCAAGCTGTGAAACAATTTAAGTTTGGGGTCGGTACACCGAAAGCAGAAAAGTAGGTAAGTGCAAAAGAACCAAAAAGAAAAAAAAAAGAGAAAAAGAAATGATAAATACAAAAAGGGGCACTTACCTATAGGAGAATTTGATCTGATAATAAAAATGCGAAGGAAAAGAGATGCTCAAAGAAATACATGAGTAGTCAGTGAAGGATCTTAAGAAACGGTGCCCGACATTGGTAATTGTGAACTCCATACTAACACAGTGAGCGAGATAATAACTCTGATTCTAAGCCAAAAGCCACTAGTTCTCCCATTTGTTTGTTGATCCCACCTTGTCCCTTAGCCCCGTTACAACCGTAAAAGACCTCAAAAAGTGTGTTTCTTGTGTGTAGGAGATGAAGATAAATGTTATACAAACCTATGAGCTGACTTTGCATGCCTTGATCTTTGAGTGAAAACACTTTAACCCGAGAGTTTTGGTGAGAGTGTGAATAAGCTTACAGGTAAAGAAACATCTCATTGTGGAAGTAGGGCTGAATCGCTAAATTCAGGGAAGAAGGAATCAATCGAAAGGCTAAACAAAAAGAAAGTTGCGAAAGATCTCAACAGTACTGTGATACGATATCTGCGGATAAATTGGGGGATCCCTGCTAGTTTCTCGAGCATCACTTGAGGACAAGCAATGAAGTAAGTTTGGGGTTGTGATCGGTCACGATTCTCACTATGTCTTTGTCACTTTCCTGATGATAATCCAGGTATTCTGCACTGTTTAATGTCATAGTATAGTCTTTTTAATCTGTTTAAGCAAGTTTGTTTGTTTTTGCAAGTTTTATCCGTTTGTTAGTTTTCGAGTTTATTTTCCCATTTTATGCGTTGGTTTGGTTGTTCAATGGTACTTCAGATCTAGGAAATTCGTTACGCGAACCTGTGCAAGGAGTGTCGGACGTAAAGAGCAAAAGAAAGAAGAAAAGAGAAGATCAGCAGTGCAACACGGGCGCCCGTGTTGAGGAACACGACCCGTGTTGCTGGGCAGTCAAGAAAAGAAGAAGTGGAGAAAGCAGTGGTGCAACACGGGCACCCGTGTTGCTTAACACGACCCGTGTTGCTGTTACTGAGCGCAAGTTGTTTCTTTGATGGATCCAGAGGACCAACACGGGCACCCGTGTTGCCCAACACGACCCGTGTTGGCTGGTTACGCAGATTTTCATGTTTTTATGATTTTCACTCAAAAAGTGATCTAGAAGGGCGTTTTGGACTTTACGACTTAAAAAGAAGGGTTTGCAATATATAGTGAGGAATTGAGAAGAGAAGGGGTATCTTGACACAACCAAAGGAATTGAATCTGAAGCAGAGCAACGTATGAGATTATTGGAGAAGAGAGATCATTCATGAGCAAGAGCAATTGAAGATCACAAATTCCCCGATTATCTGTAATGTTTAACTTTGATATTTTTGAATTTCTTTTGAACAATATGAGTAGCTAAACCCCCCAATGCTAGGGGGGTGTCCCTGATTTGGTTTGTAATGACTTTTGATATTCTGATCTGATCAACTTCATGTTTATGTTATTCAATTCAATTTTATACTGTTCTTAATGCCTTCTTTATCGGACCAATAAAGATTGTTCTGTGATTAACAAGTTGCTGGCTCGCAATTGTTAAGGTTTGTATTAAATTGAACCATAGTAGATATCACCTAGGACTAGGGATACCCTATGGTCACTATGAATTCTTGATGGAAAACAAGCTTGGTTTTATCTGTTCTCTCTAAGGACTTAGGTTTGTAGATGAAAAACCAAAGGTTTGCCCAATAAGGATTTAGGGGCAAACACTCTAAAGAGGTAGTAATTGAATACCATGAACTTGTTGAAAAGATCTCAAATAAGGATTCAGAGTTATTACAGAGCAAATTATACACCTTGCCTTGGCATTCACTCATATTAGTGAAAAAGCTTAAATTTACTTTCCGCTATTTTTATTTTAAATTTAGAACTTATAAATCAATCCAAAACACCAGTTGCCTTTTTGTTTAATTGAATAATTATAAAACTTATATTCCAACGCAGTCCTCGTGATCGATACTTGGTTTTCAACCTTTTATTACTACTTCGTAAAAATAGTACACTTGCTATTTTTCCGATCACCTATGGTCGGCGTCCCTTCAACTGCACGCGCGCTTATCCATGAATAGTAACGACAGGTTTACCATCCCGAGATAAAACGTTACAGCTGTTTTGCTTTAAAAGAGGTTCTGAATCAACTTAGACAATGAAACGTTAGTAATAACCGAATCATAATTTCTAAAAGATATCAATCAGAACTTCTGGAAAAAAAAATCACATTCATTTCAGAAGATACTCATACGTAAGAACTTCTCATCTTCTCATTCTGGGCATAAATCCATACTGATGTTCTTCAGAATGAACTTAAACCTATCTTCAGCCAGGGGTTTTGTAAAAATATCAGCCCATTGATGGTCTGTATCAACAAAGTTTAAAGAAATACCGCCCTTCTGAACATAGTCCCTTATGAAATGATGTTTAATCTCAATATGTTTAGCTTTTGAATGAAGAATAGGATTCTTAGATAAACATATGGCAGAAGTATTATCACAGAATATAGGAATGTTACTCTCAAATATCTGATAATCTTCCAGCTGACTCCTCATCCAGAGCATCTGTGTACTGCAACCAGCAGCAGCGACATATTCTGCTTCTGTCGTTGATAGAGCAATAGTTGCTTGCTTCTTGCTATACCAGGAGATCAAATGACTTCCAAGAAATTGG
Organism: Vicia villosa; assembly: GCF_029867415.1. Lineage (NCBI taxonomy): Eukaryota > Viridiplantae > Streptophyta > Magnoliopsida > Fabales > Fabaceae > Vicia > Vicia villosa. Next base: position 212,084,713 of record NC_081180.1, on the reverse strand, counting down.
CAACTTCCTGAAGTACTTTTTCTTTCAATTTTGTCTCCAGCATAGTCAGCATCGCAGAATCCTACTAAGTTGTATTCTTTAGATTTTCTGTAAACTAAGCCAACATTAGTAGTACCTTTCAGATACCTTAGAATTCTCTTAACAGCAGTTAAATGAGATTCTCTAGGATCTGATTGGAATCTAGCACACAAACAAACACTGAACAGAATGTCAGGTCTAGAAGCAGTCAGATATAGAAGAGATCCAATCATACCTCTGTATAACTTCTGATCTACCTTCTTACTTACCTCATCCTTACCTAGGATGCATGTTGGATGCATAGGAGTTTTGGCTTCTTTGCAGTCTAGAAGATTAAACTTCTTCAGAAGTTCCTTCACATACTTGGTTTGGTGAACATACGTTCCTTCTGATGTTTGATTTATTTGTATTCCAAGGAAATACTTGAGTTCTCCCATCATGCTCATTTCAAACTCAGCCTGCATAGACTCAGCAAACTCCTTTCCAAGTGTAGCATTAGATGTTCCAAAAATAATATCATCTACATATATTTGACAAATTAAAATATCCCTTTTAAAGGTTTTACAAAAGAGAGTAGTGTCCACTTTTCCTCTAGTGAAACCATTATCCAGAAGGAAAGAACTTAAACGTTCATACCAAGCTCTGGGAGCCTGTTTCAATCCATACAATGATTTCTTAAGTTTAAAAACATGATTAGGAGACATAGAGTCTTCAAAACCAGGAGGTTGATGGACATAAACTTCTTCATCTATATAACCATTTAAGAAGGCACTCTTAACATCCATCTGATAGAGAGTGATGTTATGTTGAGTGGCAAATGAAATTAATAGACGAATAGATTCTAACCTGGCCACTGGTGCAAAGGTTTCTGTATAGTCAATTCCTTCTTGCTGACTATAACCCTGAGCCACCAGTCTGGCTTTGTTCCTTACCACTTCACCTTTCTCACTGAGCTTGTTTCTGAAGACCCACTTTGTACCAATTATATTGAATCCATCTGGTCTAGGAACAAGATCCCAAACATCATTCCTTGTAAACTGATTCAGTTCTTCTTGCATAGCAATTATCCAGTCTGGATCTTCTAGAGCATGATCAACAGAAGTTGGCTCGATCAAAGATACAAGACCTAATTGACAATCTGCATTGTTCTTAAGGAATGCTCTTGTTCTGATTGGATCATCCTTCTTTCCAAGAATGACATCTTCTGAATGACCAGAGATGAGTCTGGATGATCTTCTGACAGATGGTTCTTCAGAAATGCTTAGATCCTCCAGAGACGCTGATACTTGATCTTCAGATTCTTTGCTTCTGAGAAGCTCTGCTTCTGATGCGTTGCTTCTTGGCTGAGCAACTTCTGATATATCAATATCACAATCTGCAAAATTATCAAACTGCTTTGGTTTTTCAGAACCAAGCTTATCATCAAACCTGATATTGATTGATTCTTCTACAATCAATGTTTCAGTATTGTATACTCTGTAGCCTTTTGAGCGTTCAGAATATCCAAGAAGGAAACATTTTTGTGCTTTGGAATCAAACTTACCAAGATGATCTTTAGTGTTCAGAATAAAGCATACACATCCAAAAGGATGGAAATATGAAATGTTGGGCTTTCTATTCTTCCAGAATTCATAAGGAGTCTTATTTAGAATAGGTCTGATAGAGATTCTATTCTGAATATAGCATGCAGTGTTTATTGCTTCTGCCCAGAAATGCTTAGCCATATTGGTTTCATTGATCATGGTTCTGGCCATTTCTTGCAGAGTCCTATTCTTTCGTTCTACAACTCCATTTTGCTGTGGAGTTCTAGGACAAGAGAAATCATGGGCAATACCATTTTCTTTGAAGAACTCTTCAAAGGATCTATTCTCAAATTCACCGCCATGATCACTTCTAACCTTTATGATTTTACACTCTTTTTCAGATTGAATCTGAATGCAGAAATCAAAGAACACTGAATGAGTCTCATCCTTGTGTTTCAAGAATTTTACCCATGTCCAGCGGCTATAATCATCAACGATGACTAATCCATATTTCTTCCCTCTGACAGATGCTGTTTTGACAGGGCCAAACAGATCAATGTGCAAGAGTTCTAATGGCCTTGAGGTAGAAACAACATTCTTGGACTTGAATGCAGGTTTGGAGAACTTGCCCTTCTGACATGCTTCACAAAGAGCATCTGATTTGAATTTCAGATTAGGGAGTCCTCTGACAAGATCCAGTTTGTTAATCTGAGAGATCTTTCTCAAACTAGCATGACCTAATCTTCTGTGCCAGACCCACTGCTCTTCAGAAACAGACATAAGACAAGTCACCTTCTGACTCATAAGATCTTGCAGATCTGTCTTATAAATGTTGTTCTTCCTCTTGCCAGTAAATAGGATTGAGCCATCCTTCTGATTTACAGCCTTGCAAGACTTTTGATTAAAGACTATATCATAACCATTGTCACTCAATTGACTGATAGATAAGAGGTTATGTGTTAATCCTTCTACAAGAAGTACATTTGAAATGGAAGGAGAGTTACCAGACTTTATAGTTCCAGAGCCAATTATCTTGCCCTTCTGATCTCCTCCAAACTTGACTTCTCCTCCAGACTTAAGCACCAGGTCTTGGAACATAGACCTTCTTCCTGTCATGTGTCGTGAGCATCCAGAGTCCAGGTACCATGACATGTTGTGCTTTGTCCTTTTTGCAGCCAAGGATATCTGCAATAGGAATGATCTTATCCTTAGGTACCCACATTTTCTTGGGTCCTTTTTTGTTAGATTTTCTCAAGTTCTGATTGAACTTGGGTTTAACATTGTAAGCAATAGGAGAAATAGCATGACAATTCTTAATGTGAGTTTCATGATATTTCCTAGGTTGTGTCACATGCTTCTTAGTGTGTGTGACAGTGTTAAACTTCTGTGCATGTGATGTGTGCCTAATATCATGTGAGTGGCCATACTTGAACTCATCATACAATGGCTTGTATATGATTTTCATCTTATCAACAGGTTCAAGTTTGTATGGGGTTTCACCCTCATAACCAATGCCTACTCTATTATTTCCAGACACAGCATATATCATAGAAGCAAGTTGACTTCTGCCTATGCTTCTAGATAAAAAATTTCTGAAGCTCAAGTCATATTCTTTCAGAATATGATTCATGCTAGGAATGACTTTTTCTGTTTCAGAAGGAGATCCACTGTTTTTGGATAAATTTAAAACTTTTTCCTTCAGTTCAGAATTTTCCAATTCCAGCTTCTTAGTTTCAAATTCAAATTGCTTCTTCAGCTTTTTGTATTTGATACTAAGATGAGCTTTGAGTTCCAGAAGTTCTGTTAGACCGGAAACTAACTCATCTCTAGTAAGTTCAGAAAATACCTCTTCAGAATCTGATTCTGATGTAGATTCTGATCCGTCATCTTCTGTCGCCATCAGCGCACAGTTAGCCTGCTCATCTTCAGAGTCTGAATCATCTTCTGATTCATCCCAGGTTGCCATAAGACCTTTCTTCTTATGAAACTTCTTCTTGGGATTTTCTTTCTGAAGTTTCGGACACTCATTCTTGTAATGTCCAGGCTCATTGCACTCATAGCAGACAGCCTTCTTCTTGTCAGATCTTCTGTCATCAGAAGATTCTCCACGTTCAAATTTCTTTGAACTTCTGACGCCTCTGAACTTCCTATGCTTGTTCTTCCAGAGTTGATTTAGCCTTCTGGAGATCAATGACAGTTCATCTTCTTCTTCAGATTCTGATTCTTCAGGATCTTCTTCTCTAGCCTGAAAAGCGTTAGTGCATTTCTTGATATTAGATTTTAATGCAATAGACTTACCTTTCTTTTGAGGCTCATTTGCGTCCAGCTCAATTTCATGGCTTCTCAAGGCACTGATAAGCTCTTCCAAAGAAACTTCATTCAGATTCTTTGCAATCTTGAATGCAGTCACCATAGGACCCCATCTTCTGGGTAAGCTTCTGATGATCTTCTTTACGTGATCAGCCTTGGTGTATCCCTTGTCAAGAACTCTCAATCCAGCAGTAAGAGTTTGAAATCTTGAAAACATCTTTTCAATGTCTTCATCATCCTCCATCTTGAAGGCTTCATACTTCTGGATTAAAGCTAGAGCTTTAGTCTCCTTGACTTGAGCATTTCCTTCATGAGTCATTTTCAAGGACTCATATATGTCATAGGCTGTTTCCCTGTTAGATATCTTCTCATACTCAGCATGAGAGATAGCATTCAGCAAAACAGTTCTGCATTTATGATGATTCCTGAAAAGCTTTTTCTGATCATCACTCATTTCTTGCCTTGTCAGCTTTACGCCTCTGGCATTTACCGGATGTTTGTAACCATCCATCAGAAGATCCCATAGATCACCATCTAGACCAAGAAAGTAACTTTCCAGTTTATCTTTCCAGTATTCAAAGTTTTCACCATCAAATACTGGTGGTCTAGTATAACCATTGTTTCCATTGTGTTGCTCAGCAGAGCCAGATGTAGATGGAGTTGGATTTGCTTGAGATTCACCAGCCATCTTTTAATGAAGCGTTTTTCTCTTCCTGAATCTTTTCTAAACACGGTTAAGTGCTTGCACCTTAGAACCGGCGCTCTGATACCAATTGAAGGATAGAAAAACACTTAGAAAGGGGGGGTTTGAATAAGTGTAGCTTTAAAAACTTGACCGATAAAAATAAATTGCACAGTTATTTTTATCCTGGTTCGTTGTTAACTAAACTACTCCAGTCCACCCCCGCAGAGATGATTTACCTCAACTGAGGATTTAATCCACTAATCGCACGGATTACAATGGTTTTCCACTTAGTCCGCAACTAAGTCTTCTAGAGTATCCTGATCACAACCTGATCACTCCAGGAACAACTGCTTAGACACAAGCTAAGACTTTCTTAGAGTATCCTGACCACCACGTGATCACTCTAATTACAACTGCTTAGACACAAGCTAAGACTTCCTAGAGTATTCTGATCAACACGATCACTCTAGTTACTTACAACTTAATGTAATCTTTCTAAGAGTATTACAATGCTTCTTAAAAGCTATAATCACAAACTGTGATATTTCTCTTAACGTTTAAGCTTAATCTCACTAAGATATTACAAAAGCAATGTAGTGAGCTTTGATGAAGATGAAGATTCTGAGCTTTGATTTGAACAGCGTTTCAGCAAGTTTTTCAGAATTGTTTTGTTCAGAGTTGGTTAACCTTGCTTCTCATCAGAACTTCATATATATAGGCGTTTGAGAAGATGACCGTTGAGTGCATTTAATGCTTTGCGTGTTCCGTACAGCATCGCATTTAATGTTATACGCTTTTGTCAACTACCTCGAGCCTTGTTCACGCTGTGTCTACTGACGTTGCCTTTAATAGCTTCTAACGTTCCTTTTGTCAGTCAGCGTAGCCTGCCACTTGTACTTTCTTCTGATCTGATGTTTGTGAATACAACGTTTGAATATCATCAGAGTCAAACAGCTTGGTGCATAGCATCTTCTGATCTTCTGACCTTGAAGTGCTTCTGAGCGTGATACCATCAGAACTTCAGTGCTTCTGTTCTCTTGTTCTTCTGATGCTTCCATAGACCCATGTTCTAATTCTGCTTCGACCATCTTCTGATGTCTTGCCAGACCATGTTCTGATGTTGCATGCTGAACCATTTGAGACAAAGCTTCTGAGCGCTGAATTATGCATACTCTTTATATATTTCCTGAAAAGGAAATTGCATTGGATTAGAGTACCATATTATCTTAAGCAAAATTCATATTATCGTTATCATCAAAACTAAGATAATTGATCAGAACAAATCTTGTTCTAACAAATGTACCGTTTGAGCCTACGAAGAGGTAAAATTATGTTCTACCTTATGGGAGAGTTATAAATACAGTAGAGGTGATCCTATGAGGAGAGATTTTAAAGTCGGTTACAGAAGTGTGAAACTTGTGGAATAAGAATGCCTACTGCCGCGATTGTTTGAAACGACGTTGAGTAGAACATGTTGTTGATGAATAAGTTGATGAGATGTTCGGTCATAAAGATGATTTGAGTACCGATGGATTTTAGTGAGAAGTGAATTAGTAGTAAAGGTGGAATAAACTTTAGAACTCTTGGATTCGTATTTGTGAGGCCAAAGTAACGATAGGTATAAAAGAAGAATCGTAGAGAATTTCTAACACCTATTGATGTGAGGAAGCCTTTGTTGAGATTTCAAGTGGAATGATATTTGGGCGCGAAAGGTGTCATGGGATTTAGAGTAAAACCACGAGTTATGAATGTTGTCGCGGTCTTTTGCTAAGATGAGGATTTTGATTTGGAACGAGATGAATAGTAATGTACGAGTATATTAGTGATTGTGAAGTTGGAAGTACTTAACAAGCGTGTGATGCTAAGTGACTATGAAGCGGATTGTGTAAAATGTTTGGACGTTGGTGTCTCACCGACAAGATTCAATGAGAGGGAAGTGTGTGAGTTGTATTGTACCACGGGTTGTGTAATTATACTATTCAGTTATTGAGCGTATTGTATGGGTTGTACCTCAATGTTCTATTGTTGTTAACCTTTTAGAGGTATAACGAGTAGTACACCTTTGGGTGGTCAAATGCGACATAAGAGCTGAGATTGAATGCGTGAGATGTGCTTCTTGTTGGTTATGTCAGATAGATTTTTGAGGATCGACTGATGGAAATGTTACATGGGAATGGGAGAGTCAGATGAAGGACTCTATCTGAAACTTTTCACTGGAAGTATGTTTTCGAGGATGAAAACTCATTTAGTGGGGGAGAGTTGTAACACCCCATATTTTACATTTATTAATTTAATGGGAGTTTAAATTAATTTCTTGGATTATTGGTATTTTTAATTGGAATTAAGTTGGAAATTGTATAAAATAAGCTATTGGGCCAAGTTGTGGTTAGTAATGGAAGGGGTGTGATTGATAGGCCCTATTACTAAAGTTATTTTGCTTTATTTTTCATAAAATAAGAAAAAGAAGAAAATTGAGAAATAGAGGAGGAAAACCTAAGAGGGAGAGAAGAAGAACTCATGGGCAAAAGCTATTTTCGCAACCCTTTGGCAGCCTTCACAAATAATGCCATAACTCTCTGCTCGTAACTCCAAATCAGGTAATTCTAAATGATTCGGATTCTACACGAAATTTCCTTCGATTTGATATATTAATTCGTGTCAGGGAAGTTCCCGATGAGGGAGATAAGCGAGTTTGAAGATTGGGAATTCTTGCTGAAAGTGAAGAAAAGAGGCTTACGGGTTTGATGGAGAGGAAGAGGAAAAGTTCAGATTCTTGGCTAAGGTAAGGGGAGACTCTTCCGATTAACATCTATTATCAGGTTATGGATAATAGGACTGATATAGATATATTAGTTTATGTCAATTGAGTCGTATGATAGAGTTGGGATTTTGGGGATGTTTGTTGATAATTATCTATTTTGATGAATTCCATGAATTTGGTGTTGTATGATGTTTGATGATGCATAATATATGTTATATGTGTGTATGATATATGTTGTGTGGCTTTTTTGTGGTGTTTGATCAACTTGAATCGATTTGGTCGAGGTTGAGGGATTTGGGATTCATGTTCGTATGCTGTCAATTGCGATTGAGATCTCTGATTTTTGTCAGTTGGCGCCGCGAAGGTAGGTTGGCGCCGCGAAGGCGTAGTTATTTTCTCGTTTCGCGCTGCGAAGGCGTGGTTTCTATTTGTTGCGCGCCGCAGACAATCTGTGGCGCCGCGTGCTGTTAGTGTTTGGAATATTTTAAAAAGTTTAAAGATGCATAACTTTCAAACTGTTGGCTTGTTTTAAGTGCCGTTTCGAGCAAGATGAAGCTTATGAAATATTCTTTATGTTATAATAATAAAATGAGCAGCATCTTGAATTTATTTTATCATCATTTGCTTGTTTTGATGAATGTTGTGTTGTGGACATATATGATGAGATGTAACGACACAAGCTATGTTTAAGACAATATTATGTGATGATTTGTTTGTTGGTATGATGAAGCTTATGAGATAGTTTCGTGATGATGCGAATATCTTGTCTGTTGGATGGATGATGTATTGTTGACATATATGATGAGATGTGACAAAATAAGATGTAATTTTGAAAAACATTATGATGTGATGATTTGTTGAGAATTGTATGATGATGATTGCTTTGTTTGGAATGATGTGGATACATGTATGTTCTTTATTATTAATGATGATGATTGATGTGGACACATGTATGTTCTTTAATGATGATGATGATGATTGATTGTATTTGAATGATGCTAATGTATATAAACATACTTTGATGATGATGATGATGATGATGATGATGAAATGAGTATTTGATGATGTTACTCATTAGACTTGACGATGGTATAAGTATGTTCATGTATGTTTGCATTCATTCATATTCATTGATGATGTTGTATCCATGATGATGTGTTGGATCAGTAAAGGGCATGATTCCCATTGTGTGGAATTTGTGCTGGCAGGGCCGTATCTTGATGATGTTGGATCGGTCATGGGTTATTCCCATTTGATGATGTTGGTACCACATGCATAGTGTCAGTTCATTCATATGCATTACTTTTATAACATGATTGGATGTATTCCAGTGTTATAAATATTGATGATGTGTTGGTTGATTGTTTTGTGATGATGAAACTTGTCTGAATGTCTGTTTATGAAACAATTGGGTGAATGATGTAACTATGATGTGTTATTATTTATGATTCAATAACATTTGTTAATTTGAATGAGACTCACCCTTACTGTTGACATTTTCAGATTGGCGAGTAGCGGCTTTTGGCTTTGGTGAGGATAGCTCATAGGCCAGTTTGTTTAAGTATAGCGTCGGTGTCATGCTCTGATATTGTAACACTGGGGGAACGCTAGTTTAGAGTTTATGATGATACTTTATTGTTGTTATCGGATTAATTTTGTGAGATATTGCATAGATGGTGTTATGCTTATCCGTTGATTAATATTCCGTTGTGTAGAAACATGATTTTGTTAAACTGATGATTTGTCCCTAGGTGAAGCATGACAATTGATTTATGATAATTTGTTTTAAATTGAATTGTGGCACCCTTGTTTTCATGTTTTACTCTGAATTATTTTATTAATTTCTGGGGGTTTAGAAGGGTGTTACAATAATGGTATCAGAGCAGGTCGGTCCGTCCGGCCAATTGTCGAGTCAGTTGAATTGCACGACGGTTGAATACTGTCGGCATATTATCCCTTGGTACGCGACATGTGAGTGAATCACTGTCGGTGCTTGGTTGTTTATTGTGGGAGTTGGTTTGAAACAAGTGCGGGAGAAGCTTTGCTTCTCGGTTATGTTTCAGTTATAAGATGATTGATTCAGTAGGCTGTTGTTGGCAACAATGCAAGCGTTGTTGGAGTTTGTTGTTTCCCGAATTGAAGGTGACTTGGAATTAGGACTTGGCTGGTAATTAAGTTGGAACATCTTGAAGGAAGATGATTAGAGATAATTGATGATTATTTGTAGGAGAGGGAAATTAGGAAGTTGCAATGTATCGGCTCTGCTAAGGGGCTGCAAAGTTGTCAGTTGAGTAGCCTTGCGTCTCGGAAGAGGTTCAGCTGCAAGTTGCAAAAAGGATTGCAGTCGTAATGTTTCAGAAATCGCACTTCGGCGATGGGATGTGTTGCTCAAGTTATAAGAATGTTTGGAAGTGAAGAGATATGATAAGGGTCTGTTTGGAATGTGATCGAGTTGAAGAAAATGAGTTTTGGAGTGAGATTTTCGTAAGCAAAACACAGGAAAATTGTTGAATGGCTGCAGAACTTTGAAAATTTATAATTGGAGTTCTGGACATCCGATTTGAGTTCCTTTTGAAGCGACGGAAAGCTAACGAGATGAACTTTTTTATAAAAATGGTTGCAGCAGCTGTAACATATTTAATTGCGACAGGATGATGTTGGAAAGAGGTGAAGTTACGGTTACTCTTGCTCTTAGAACTAGACTTATTGGTACTGCACGGGATGTCAGTGTCAGCGTTGGAGGAATTGAAGGAATAATTAGAAGGTTGTTGAGAAGTAATTTTAAGAATTGAATATACCATTTGAAGAGTTTTGGGAATACCATATAGAGCGTCGCTGCATGATGTCGAAGTTGCATTTCCGGATAATGATTGGAAAATTCATATCTTTTGTTCCGAGTGTCGGATTAATGTACCGTTTGAGCCTACGAAGAGGTAAAATTATGTTCTACCTTATGGGAGAGTTATAAATACAGTAGAGGTGATCCTATGAGGAGAGATTTTAAAGTCGGTTACAGAAGTGTGAAACTTGTGGAATAAGAATGCCTACTGTCGCGATTGTTTGAAACGACGTTGAGTAGAACATGTTGTTGATGAATAAGTTGATGAGATGTTCGGTCATAAAGATGATTTGAGTACCGATGGATTTTAGTGAGAAGTGAATTAGTAGTAAAGGTGGAATAAACTTTAGAACTCTTGGATTCGTATTTGTGAGGCCAAAGTAACGATAGGTATAAAAGAAGAATCGTAAAGAATTTCTAACACCTATTGATGTGAGGAAGACTTTGTTGAGATTTCGAGTGGAATGATATTTGGGCGCGAAAGGTGTCATGGGATTTAGAGTAAAACCACGAGTTATGAATGTTGTCGCGGTCTTTTGCTAAGATGAGGATTTTGATTTGGAACGAGATGAATAGTAATGTACGAGTATATTAGTGATTGTGAAGTTGGAAGTACTTAACAAGCTAAGTGACTATGAAGCGGATTGTGTAAAATGTTTAAAGGTTGGTGTCTCACCGACAAGATTCAATGAGAGGGAAGTGTGTGAGTTGTAAAGACTCAAGGTGAATTATTAGACTATGACGATGTTAATGAGTTTGGGTGCAAACTCGGAAAGGACATTATTATGTAGTAACGATGGTTTATGCTTAAATATAGTTGCCGACTATCTATTGACAAATTGAGGACTTGATCACCCTTAATCTCTTGTTGATAGTAGGCAGAATCATATAAATGAGATGAGCTTGTTTTGTTACCCTAATGGTATAAGATGTGATGAATATTAAGCCATGAGAATAATCACTCACTATGTTGTGTGAACTTATGAAGAAGTGAATATGAAAGAGTGCAACATGATGGACAAATGACTTAAGACGGGTATTCAGAGTCGCGCAGCGAGAGTGTGATGTGGAGTAGTGTTATGAGTACTACTCGTGGGAAGCGAGTAATTAATACGTCAGGAGCCTACATAGAGAATATGTATTGATCTATATGTTGGATTTAGAATCCAGTGGATGTAAGGATGTCGTGTCGAAGAATTATAACTCTTTTGAATAATTGCCGAGATGACGAATATGTTATTATGGTTGTACGTAGGTAATGAGTATGTATTCAGCGAAGTTAAGACGATAAGTTAATAGTATATGATGCTATAATAATTTTGTGCTGTTGTTAAAATGTTATGTAGATTTCCAGATATAATGAGGAATTATACTCTATGAAGGGAGAAATTGATTTGATTCTTAGTAGATAGCGGGACTCAGTTGAGCTATTTTGTAAGCAATGGTATATTGAGGCTGATGAGTGTGATTATAACTACTCATGTGTACTCGTTCCGATGGTTGGAATGTCTTAATAGATGTAGTAACTCAAGAATTTGTTGTGGAATGAGTATAAGTATTGCTAAGTGGTAAATTAGTACCATGTATGGTAAAGGAGGATTTTAAACGAATGAGTAGAGAGAGTTGGAATTGGGCAAAGCTAAGAAATCTAATTGGTATAAATGATTGTAATGAGTAATTAGAGTAGTATAGCGAAAGCGGAATGTAACATGTTGGGTAATTGCTGGTGTGACTTGAGAGGAGTCAGATAGTTGAAATTCAGTAGTATGAAAAATACGATTATTGAGTTTCTTGAAGGAAGCAGTTGGTGAAAAGTGTAAGTATTACTTTATCGCGCAAATGGAAGAGTGTGTCTAAAGTTGGTACGTTTGGTAGATGGAATGCATTGGTGCAGTGTTGATCAGGTGTGATCATACCACGGGTTGTGTAATTATATTATTCAGTTATTGAGCGTATTGTATGGGTTGTACCTCAATGTTCTATTGTTGTTAACCTTTTAGAGGTATAACGAGTAGTACACCTTTGGGTGGTCAAATGCGACATAAGAGCTGAGATTGAATGCGTGAGATGTGCTTCCTGTTGGTTATGTCAGATAGATTTTTGAGGATTGACTGATGGAAATGTTACATGGGAATGGGAGAGTCAGATGAAGGACTCTATCCGAAACTTTTCACTGGAAGTATGTTTTCGAGGACGAAAACTCATTTAGTGGGGGAGAGTTGTAACACCCCATATTTTACATTTATTAATTTAATGGGAGTTTAAATTAATTTCTTGGATTATTGGTATTTTTAATTGGAATTAAGTTGGAAATTGTATAAAATAAGCTATTGGGCCAAGTTGTGGTTAGTAATGGAAGGGGTGTGATTGATAGGCCCTATTACTAAAGTTATTTTGCTTTATTTTTCATAAAATAAGAAAAAGAAGAAAATTGAGAAATAGAGGAGGAAAACCTAAGAGGGAGAGAAGAAGAACTCATGGGCAAAAGCTATTTTCGCAACCCTTTGGCAGCCTTCACAAATCATCCCATAACTCTTTGCTCGTAACACCAAATCAGGTAATTCTCAAAGATTCGGATTCTACACGAAATTTCCTTCGATTTATTATATTAATTCGTGTCAGGGAGGTTCTCGATGAGGGAGATAAGCGAGTTTGAAGATTGGAAACTCTTGCTGAAAGTGAAGAAAAGAGGGTTACGGGTTTGATGGAGAGGAAGAGGAAAAGTTCAAATTCTTGGCTAAGGTAAGGGGGGACTCTTCCGATTAACATTTATTATCGGGTTATGGATAATAGGACTGATATAGATATATTAGTTTATGTCAATTGAGTCGTATGATAGAGTTGGGATTTTGGGGATGTTTGTTGATAATTATCTATTTTGATGAATTCCATGAATTTGGTGTTGTATGATGTTTGATGATGCATAATATATGTTATATGTGTGTATGATATATGTTGTGTGGCTTTTTTGTGGTGTTTGATCAACTTGAATCGATTTGGTCGAGGTTGAGGGATTTGGGATTCATGTTCGTATGCTGTCAATTGCGATTGAGATCTCTGATGTTGGCGCCGCGAAGGCGTAGTTATTTTCTCGTTTCGCGCGGCGAAGGCGTGTTTTCTATTTGTTGCGTGCCGCAGACAATCTGTGGCGCCGCGTGCTGTTAGTGTTTGGATTAATTTAAAAAGTTTAAAGATGCATAACATTCAAACCGTTGGCCTATTTTAAGTGCCATTTCGAGCAGGATGAAGCTTATGAAATATTCTTTATGTTATAATAATGAAATGAGCAGTATCTTGAATTTATTTTATCATCATTTGCTTGTTTTGATGAATGTAGTGTTGTGGACATATATGATGAGATGTAACGACACAAGCTATGTTTAAGACAATATTATGTGATGATTTGTTTGTTGGTATGTATGATGAAGCTTATGAGATAGTTTCTTGATGATGTGAATATCTTGTCTGTTGGATGGATGATGTATTGTTGACATATATGATGAGATGTGACAATATAAGATGTAATTTTGAAAAACATTATGATGTGATGATTTGTTGAGAATTGTATGATGATGATTGCTTTGTTTGGAATGATGTGGATACATGTATGTTCTTTATTATTAATGATGATGATTGATGTGGACACATGTATGTTCTTTAATGATGATGATGATGATGATTGATTGTATTTGAATGATGCTAATGTATATAAACATACTTTGATGATGATGATGATGATGATGATGAAATGAGTATTTGATGATGTTACTCATTAGACTTGACGATGGTATAAGTATGTTCATGTATGTTTGCATTCATTCATATTCATTGATGATGTTGTATCCATGATGATGTGTTGGATCAGTAAAGGGCATGATTCCCATTGTGTGGAATCTGTGCTGGCAGGGCCGTATCTTGATGATGTTGGATCAGTCATGGGTTATTCCCATTTGATGATGTTGGTACCACATGCATAGTGTCCATTCATTCATATGCATGACTTTTATAACATGATTGGATGTATTCCAGTGTTATAAATATTGATGATGTGTTGGTTGATTGTTTTGTGATGATGAAACTTGTTTGAATGTCTGTTTATGAAACAATTGGGTGAATGATGTAACTATGATGTGTTATTATTTATGATTTAATAACATTTGTTAATTTAAATGAGACTCACCCTTACTGTTGACATTTTCAGATTGGCGAGTAGCGGCTTTTGGCTTTGGTGAGGATAGCTCATAGGCCAGTTTGTTTAAGTATAGTGTCGGTGTCATGCTCTGATATTGTAACACTGGGGGAACGCTAGTTTAGAGTTTATGATGATACTCTATTGTTGTTATCGGATTAATTTTGTGAGATATTGCATAGATGGTGTTATGCTTATCCGTTGATTAATATTCCGCTGTGTGGAAACATGATTTTGTTAAACTGATGATTTGTCCCTAGGTGAAGCATGACAATTGATTTATGATAATTTGTTTTAAATTCAATTGTGGCACCCTTTTTTCATGTTTTACTCTGAATTATTTTATTAATTTCCGTGGGGTTTAGAAGGGTGTTACAAGTGAACCTCTTTTGCATTTCGGAAATGGTTTCACCATGCTTTATGCAAAATAGTTTAAACTCTTGGTTTAATCTATTGACTCTAGCTTGTTTGACTTCATTAGTTCCCTCATGGGCAACTTGTAATGCGTCCCGCATAGCTTTTGTGGTTTTACAGTGGAAAATATGACAATATTCATCAACTCCAAGTGTGGATATGAGAATATGTTGTGCTTTCCATTCATAAGACCACAATTTCTTATCATTATCATCCCATTGTGCTTCAAGTTTAGGTACGAAAACATCATTAGCATTGGTCATTGTAATTTGATTAGGACCATTGATAATGGCATTCCATACTCCCTTATCAACTGAGTTGATATGGATACACATACATGTTAGAACAAGAAATGCTCTGATCAATATTCTTAGTTTTGATGATAACATTAAGTATGAATTTTGTATAAGACAATGTGGTACTCTAATCCTTTACATTTTCCATTTCAGGAAATATATAAAGAGTATGCACAAATCAGCGCTCAGAAGCACTGACTCGGAAAGTTTTGGATGGCTTCATTATAACATGCTCTGGCAAGACATCAGAAGATAATCATGCAGAATCAGAACATGAACTAGAAAGCATCAGAAGAATGGAAGTCAGAAGTAGAAGCTCTGAAGTTCTGATGGTATCACACTCAAAGCTCTTCAAAGTCAGAAGACGGAAGATGCTCTGCACCAAAGCTGATGGCTCTGATATTCAAACGTTATTATCTACAAATCTGAGTCCAAAAGAAAGTACAAGATGAAAGGCTGTAACGTCAAATCTCTGACTGACAAAACGAACGTTAGAAGCTACAAAAGGCAAAGTCAGTAAAAGCAGCAAAAGCAAGGCTAGAGGTAGTTGATAAAAGTGTGAAACATTAAATGCAGTGTTGTACTATTCACGCAAAGCATTAAATGCACCCCAACAGTCATTTCCTCTCAAGCGCCTATAAATAGAAGTTCTGATCAGAAGCTGAATACAACACTTGCGCAAAACTTACAGAAACGCTGTCAAATTCAAAAGCTAAAGAACTTCATCTCTAACCTCACAAACTCTCTGTAATATTTAGTGAGTGTTAAGAATAGAACTTAAGAGAAATATCACTGTTGTGATTACAGCTTTATTAGAAGCATTCAAACTCTTGTAAACTTTATTTTACATTGATTATAAAAGGATTCCTAGAGTCATCAAGTTGTGATCTGTAGACTCTAGAAGACTTAGAGGGTATCTAAGTGGAAAACCATTGTACTCAGTTGGATTAGTGGATTAAATCCTCAGTTGAGGTAAATCACCTTGTCAGGGGTGAACTGGAGTAGTTTGGTTAACAACGAACTAGGATAAAAATAATCGTGTTCATTGTTTTTATCTTCCAAGTTTTTGAGTTACACTTATTCAATCCCCCCCTTTATAAGTGTTTTTCACTCCTTTAATTGGTATCAGAGCGCCGGTTCTAGGTGCAAGCACTTAACCGTTTTAGACAAAAGATTCAGGGAGAAAAACACTAAATAAAAATGGTTGAAACAAGTTCATCTACTCCTACTCCTGAACACAACAATGGTAACAATGGAAGCAGTAGCTCCAATGGTTACAATAGACCACCAGTCTTTGATGGTAAAAATTTTGAGTATTGGAAGGATAGGCTTGAAAGTTACTTTCTTTGTCAAGATGGTGACTTATGGGACTTAGTGTTGGATAGTTACACACATCCTGTAAATGCACGAGGAGTCAAGATTACAAGACAAGCCATGAGTGATGACCAAAAGAAAGAATTCAAGAATCATCACAAGTCAAGGACCATATTGCTAAATGCTATCTCTCATGCTGAATATGAGAAGATAACAAACAGAGAAACAACTCATGATATCTTTGAATCATTAAAGATGACTCATGAGGGTAATGCTCAAGTTAAGGAGACAAAGGCCTTAGCTCTAATCAAGAAGTATGAAGCATTCAAGATGGAGGAAGATGAGAACATTGAAGCAATGTTTTCAAGATTCCAGACTCTGACTGCTGGATTGAGAGTGCTAGATAAAGGCTACACCAAAGCTGATCATGTAAAGAAGATCATCAGAAGCTTACCCAGAAGATGGGGACCCATGGTGACTGCATTCAAGATTGCCAAGAATCTGAATGAGGTGTCTCTTGAGGAGCTGATAAGTGCCTTAAGGAGTCACGAGATTGAGCTGGATGCAAATGAACCTCAAAAGAAAGGTAAGTCCATTGTATTAAAATCTAATTATAAAAAATGCACTAACGCTTTTCAGGATGAAGAAGAAGATTCTGAAGAGTCAGAAGAAGAAGAAGAAGAAGAAGAAGAAGAAGAAGAAGAAGAAGAAGAAGAAGAAGAAGAAGAAGAAGAAGAAGAAGAAGAAGAAGAAGAAGAAGAAGAAGAAGAAGATGAACTATCTCTGATATCCAGAAGAGTAAATCAACTCTGGAAAAGCAAGCAGAGAAAGTTCAAGAACTTCAAAAGACTTGAGAAGGGAGAATCTTCTGGACACAGAAGATCTGACAAGAAGAAGGTGACGTGCTATGAATGTAAAGAGCCTGGACATTACAAGAATGAATGTCCAAAGCTTCAGAGGGAAAAGCCCAAGAAAAAGTTTGAAAAGAAGAAAGGCTTAATGGCTACTTGGGATGACTCAGATTCTTCTGATCAAGAGTCAAACTCTGAAGATGAGCAAGCAAACATAGCACTGATGGCCACTGTTGATGAAGAATCAGAATCTACATCAGACTCAGATTCTGAAGAGGTATTTTCTGAACTTTCTAGAGATGAGTTAGTTTCCAGCTTAACAGAACTTCTGGAAATCAAGGCTAAACTTAGTATCAACTTGAAATAGAAAATTCTGAACTGAAAGAAAAAGATTTAAAATAATCTAAAGATGTTGAATCATCTTCAAGTTCAGAAAAGTCTATTCCAAGTGTGAACAATATTCTTAAGGAATATGACTTGAGTTTCAGAAAGTTTCTATCTAGAGGTATTGGCAGAAGTCAGCTAGCCTCTATGATATATGGTGTAAGTGGAAACAAGAGAATAGGCATAGGCTATGAGGGTGAAACCCCATATAAACTTGAACCTGTTGATGAGATGATTATCACATACAAACCTCTGTATGATCAGTTCAAGTTTGGCCATCCACATGATATAAAGAACACATTTAACTCTAAGAGTTTCCATATAACACACACCAAGAAATATGTTGCACACACCAGAAAATCTTATGATAAATCATGTGCTAAACCTCAGTTCAATCAGAACTTGAGGAGAACTAACCCAAAAGGACCCAAAAGAATGTGGGTACCTAAGGAAAAGATAATTCCTGTTGCAGATCTCCTTCAAGGCTCAAAAGACAAAGGCAAACATGTCATGGTACCTGGACTCTGGGTGCTCATGACACATGATGGGAAGAAGGTCTATGTTCCAAGATCTGGAGCTTAAATCTGCTGGAGAAGTAAAGTTTGGAGGGAACCAGAAGGGCAAGATCATTGGTTCTGGAACCATATGTATTGGTAACTCTCCCTCTATAATTAATGTACTTTTAGTAGATGGATTAGCTCATAACTTATTGTCCATAAGTCAATTAAGTGACAATGGTTATGACATAATCTTCAATCAAAAGTCCTGTAAAGCTATTAGTCAGAAGGATGGCTCTATCCTATTTACAGGCAAGAGAAAGAACAACATTTACAAGATTGATCTTTTAGATCTTAAGAATCAAAAGGTTACTTGCCTTATGTCTGTTAGTGAAGAGCAGTGGGTCTGGCACAGAAGATTAGGTCATGCTAGTTTGAGAAAGATTTCTCAGATTAACAAACTTAATCTGGTCAGAGGACTCCCTAATGTGAAATATAAATCAGATGCTCTTTGCGAAGCATGTCAGAAAGGGAAGTTTTCAAAACCTGCATTCAAGTCTAAAAATGTTGTCTCTTCCTCTAGGCCGCTAGAACTTCTGCACATTGATCTTTTTGGCCCAGTCAAAACAACATCAATTAGAGGGAAGAAATATGGATTAGTCATCGTAGACGACTATAGCAGATGGACATGGGTAAAGTTCTTGAAACACAAGGATGAGTCACATACTGTGTTCTTTCACTTCTGCACTCAGATTCAATCTGAGAAAGAATGCAAAATCATAAAGGTCAGAAGTGATCATGGTGGCAAATTTGAGAACAGATACTTTGAAATATATTTCAAAGAAAATGGTATTGCCCATGATTTCTCTTGTCCTAGAACTCCACAGCAAAATGGAGTTGTAGAACGAAAGAATATGACTCTACAAGAAATGGCCAGAACCATGATCAATGAAACCAATATGGCCAAGCATTTCTGGGCAGAAGCAATTAACACAGCATGTTATATTCAGAATAGAATCTCTATAAGACCTATTCTAAATAAGACTCCTTATGAATTATGGAAGAGCAGAAAGCCCAACACTTCTTATTTCCATCCATTTGGATGTGTATGCTATATTCTGAATACTAAAGATCATCTGAATAAGTTTGATTCTAAATCTTATAAGTGTTTTCTACTTGGATATTATGAACGCTCAAAAGGATACAGAGTATACAATACTGGAACTCTGGTAGTTGAAGAATCAATCAATATCAGATTTGATGATAAGCTTGGCAATGAAAAGCCAAAGCAGTTTGAGAATTTTGCAGATATAGATATATCTATCTCAGATCATGAAGAACCCAAAGAAAAGAATGATGCAAAAGATCAAGTTGCAGCATCTTTGGAGAATCTCAGAATATCTGAAGAGCCGACACTCAGAAGATCTTCTAGACTCAACTCTGCTCATTCAGAAGATGTCATCATTGGAAAGAAAGATGATCTCATCAATACAAGAGCATTCCTTAAGAAAAATGCAGAATGTCAATTTGGTCTAGTATCTTTGATTGAGCCAACTTCTGTTGATCAAGCTCTAGAAGATGCTGACTGGATAATTGCCATGCAAGAAGAGCTTAATCAATTTACAAGGAATGATGTTTGGGATCTGGTTCCAAGACCAAAAGGATTTAACATCATTGGGACTAAGTGGGTCTTCAGAAATAAGCTAAGTGAGAAAGGTGAAGTCGTCATAAACAAAGCCAGATTGGTTGCTCAAGGCTATAGTCAGCAAGAAGGTATTGACTATATAGAAACCTTTGCACCAGTGGCCAGGTTAGAATCTATTCGTTTATTGATTTCATTTGCCACTCAGAATAAAATCACTCTATATCAGATGGATGTTAAGAGTGCCTTTCTAAATGGTTATATAGATGAAGAAGTTTATGTCCACCAACCTCCTGGTTTTGAAGACTCTAAGTCTCCAGAACATGTTTTCAAACTTAAGAAATCATTATACAGTTTGAAGCAAGCTCCCAGAGCTTGGTATGAAAGATTAAGTTCTTTCCTTATGGATAATGGTTTCACTTGAGGAAAAGTGGATACAACTCTCTTTTGTAAAACCTATAAAAAGGATATTTTAATTTGCCAAATTTATGTTGATGATATTATATTTGGAACATCTAATGCTACACTTGGAAAGGAGTTTGCTAAGTCTATGCAGGCAGATTTTAAAATGAGCATGATGGGAGAACTCAAGTATTTCCTTGGGATCTAGATTAATCAAACTTCTGAAGGAACTTATGTTCATCAGACCAAGTATGTGAAAGAACTTCTGAAGAAGTTCAATCTGTCAAAAAGCAAAGAAGCAAAGACTCCAATGCATCCAACGTGTGTATTAGGTAAGGATGAGGTAAGCAAGAAGGTTGATCAGAAACTCTACAGAGGTATGATTGGATCTCTTCTATATCTTACTGCTTCTAGGCCTGGTATTTTATTCAGTGTATGCATGTGTGCTAGATTCCAATCAGATCCTAGAGAATCTCACTTAACTGCTGTTAAGAGAATTCTGAGGTATCTGAAAGGTACTACTAATGTTGGTTTAGTCTACAGAAGATCTGAAGAATACAACTTAGTAGGATTCTGTGATGCTGATTACGCTGGAGATAGAATTGAAAGGTAAAGTACTTCTGGAAGCTGTCAGTTTCTGGGAAGTCGTCTGATCTCTTGGTACAGGAAGAAGCAAGCTACCATTGCACTCTCAACTACAGAAGCAGAATATGTTGCTGCTGCTGGATGTAGTACACAAATGCCCTGGATGAAAAGTCAGCTAGAAGATTATCAGATATATGAGAGTAACATTCCTATATTCTGTGATAATACTTCTGCTATTTGTTTATCTAAGAATCCTATCTTACATTCCAAAGCTAAACATATTGAGATTAAACATCACTTCATTAGGGACTATGTTCAGAAGGGTGTTCTTTCTTTAAACTTTGTGGATACAGAACATCAGTGGGCTGATATCTTCACAAAACCCCTTGCTGAAGATAGGTTTAAGTTCATTCTGAAGAATATCAGTATGGATCTATGCCCAGAATGAAAGGATGAGAAGACCTGATATATGGATTAGATTTGAAATGCTTGTTTATTTTCTTTTCAGATGTTCTGGATATGTTTTTCATTTAGATACTCTGATTTTGTTATTGCTAACGTTTCATATGTCTAAGTTGATCCAGAATTTCTGTTAAAGCAAAACAGTTGTCACCAGCTATTTTAGATGATGAACACGTGTTCATTCTGAAGGGATAAGCATGCGTGCAGTGATGAGACGCCGCCCTAGGTAATTGTGCAAATCATTTCAAATTTCACGTTATCTCTCCTAACGTCATTCAACATTAACTGTGATTGATTCAAATTCTGTAATCTCTTTCATTCAGAATTTCATTACATATTATTTCAAATTCGTGCCTATATAAACGCATCTCTCTATCATTTCATCTCTTTCCATTCATCTTCACTGTTCATTTTTTATGCACTTTTGCCTCTTTTTCTCTCTTTTCAAAAACCCTAAAGTTATGAAACCCAGTAATCTCAGTTGTGCTTCAATGGCTTCTTCATCAAATGTTCAACGCAAGGTTTCGTCCTCTCAACAAGAACAATAAAAGAAATCTGTCTCTACTCCATTGAAGACGTGTTTGATTCCATATAATGAACTGGAAGTTCTCTGTGAATCTATGGTTGATTTTGAAAATCTCCTAGCACATGATTTCAAAATCAAAACTGGTATGTTGGTTTAAGGATGGGCAAACTATTTTGAACGACTTATTGGACCAGTTTACCCTCTCTTGGTTAAGGAATTCTGGACTCATGTCAGTGTTACTCCAACTGCTATCATCTCCTTTATGCTTGGTCACGAAGTTGTTGTCTGTGAGAATCTGATAAGGAAGTTATACAATCTTTAAGGTTTGGGTGGAATTACTGGTGCTCTCCTTGGAAGAACTGATTGGGAAAAGGTTCATCCAGAGTTGTTTACTTCTGGAAAAGGCTCACCTCATTCTACAGATTTGAAGCCTTCATACAGAGTTTGGGAAAAGATCATTCTGGGATATTTCTATCACAGAAGATCTACAAATTCTGCAACCTACATTAGTCAGGGTCAGCAGTTCATTCTGTACTGCATTGGAAAAGGTATGAGGGTCAACCTGCCTTATGTTATGTTCAATCATCTGTGCACTCGTGTAACAGAATCAAGGGAAGCAGAACGTCTGAAGTATCCTAAGATCAAGAAGAATACCATTCCTATGGGAAGATTGATTTCAGACATTCTGACTGAGAGTGGTGTGATAGATACTCTGAGAGCAGTTGGCTCTATTCAAGATCTGAAAGTTGTTCGTGGGAATATTCTGACTGCTTAGTATTTGAGAAGAATGAAATTGATTGAAAAAGTGACCAGCACTCCTAAGGTGTATCCTGATATTCTGACCAGGAGAACTCCTGTTGCTGGTTTCCCTCAAATGTTCAAGGACCCATACTCTCCTATCACCCGTATCAGAATCAATCCTCCAAAACCCTTTGTTGATACTTGTTTTGAATTATTAAAGTATAAGGTACGGATAGGGTTAGATGCTCTGAAGGTTGCTCATGACTCCAAGATGGATCATGTAGCTGCTGGGAAGCTCTGGAGAGCTTTTGGTAGGGAATTTCAAGAAGACTTTCTGGATCTCCAGAAAGATTGTTTGGTTGCTGCTCCTGGTCCTTCTGGATTCCTTTTGGAGTATGATGATGGAAGATATTACCATCCTATCACCAACTGGAAGCCTCTAGAAGAGAAGTCGTTTGTTGATGAGCTAGAAGAAGAAAATCTGCTGGCAATCGTTGTGTGGAAGCCACATCCATACAAAATTCTGACTGGAGATTTTCAGGCTTTGTTCAACTGGTTCAGGGAGAACCCTTCGGAAAAGGCCCCTAACATGGTTTACCCAGAAGTTGAGTACCCTCCAGAACCTGAAATTCCTGTTTTCAAAGGGTTACCTTCTAAAGAACATCTTGCTGAAGATATTCCTGTTGAGGAAAACCATGAAGAAGATGGTCAAATGGTTGATGATGATGTTGATCATCCTGTTCTAGATAATAGCTTTGATGTTTATTCTGCTGGTCCTTCTGTTCTGCTGAACACGTTGAAGGAACTCCAAGAGAATCAAGTTGCTTTGGCTAGTCGTCTGGATAAAGAAGATGACACCAATGCAGAGTTCAGAACTTGGACGAAGACTCATGAAGAAACCACCAAGAAGCAAGCCGAAGACACTTCTGAGATTAAGAACCTTCTGGCCGCCTTAGCCTCTAGGTTTACCCAGTAGTAGTCTGTCTTGTGTCTTAGTTAGTTTTCTTTGTTTCTGCATCTGCTTGTTTGCATCTGTTTTTGTATTCTCTTCTGACTCTAATCAATGAAATATCTTTTTCTTTCTTCACTATGTGTGTCTTTCATCTGAATCTTTTATGCTTTTTGATGTTATGACAAAAAGGGGGAGAAACGTGATAATTGAAGTTAATTTATAATATCAGTTGCTGGGCTTAAGTCTCCACATTCCTAACAACTATTTTGCAAGATTTCTGTCTTTGATAGTTTTTGCAGGAATGTGATATTCTGGATAAAGCTAAATATGAGAAGCAAATACATGGGGAAAAGCAATTCTAAAGATCCTAAAGAATTGAAGCAAGCTTAGTGCTCTGAGGCTTCAAGTCCAGAAGCAAGAAATGTTGTGATCAAACCTAGAAGCTCTAATACAAGAAGTCTCAAGTTCTGATGGATCAGAAATAAAGAAGACTGAATACATAAGAGCTCTGATATAAGTGATTGCAAAGAGAAATTCAAAGCTCTGAAGCTGTCCAATGGAAGCTCTGAAGAGAAGCTCTGAATGTTTTGAAGTTCTAGTTCAACGTGAAAGTCTCAACTGAAATGTAAAAATACTTAGGGAAGTCTTTTATTTATAAATTCTTTTAGTATTAATTTCAGGGGGAGATTGTTAATCTCAGGGGGAGACATATTCACACACTCTGATTATATGCTTATGCTATATCTGTGTAATTGTCTTTGTTCATCTGATATTCTAGATACAAATTCATATCAATTATATATGTTTTTGTCATCATCAAAAAGGGGGAGATTGTTAGAACAAGAAATGTTCTCAACAATATTCTTAGTTTTGATGATAACATTAAGTATGAATTTTGTATAAGACAATGTGGTACTCTAATCCTTTACATTTTCCATTTCAGGAAATATATAAAGAGTATGCACAAATCAGCACTCAAAAGCACTGACTCAGAAAGTTCTGGATGACTTCATCAGAACATGCTCTGGCAAGATATCAGAAGATGGTCAATCATAATCAGAACATGAACTGGAAAGCATCAGAAGAATGGAAGTCAGAAGTAGAAGCTCTGAAGTTCTGATGGTATCACGCTCAAATCTCTTCAAAGTCAGAAGACAGGAGATGCTCTGCACCAAAGTTGATGGCTCTGATATTCAAACGTTATTATCTACAAATCTGAGTCCAAAAGAAATTACAAGATGAATGGTTGTAACGTCAAATCTCTGACTTACAAAAGGAACGTTAGAAGCTACAAAAGGCAAAGTCAGTAAAAGCAGCAAAAGCAAGGCTAGAGGTAGTTGACAAAAGTGTGAAACATTAAATGCAGCGTTGTACTATTCACGCAAAGCATTAAATGCACCCCAACGATCATTTCCTCTCAAGCGCCTATAAATTCAAGTTCTGATCAGAAGCTGAATACAACACTTGCGCAAAACTTACAGAAACGCTGTCAAATTCAAAAGCTAAAGAACTTCATCTTCAACCTCACAAACTCTTTGTAATATTTAGTGAGTGTTAAGAATAGAACTTAAGAGAAATATCACAGTTTTGATTACTGCTTTATTAGAAGCATTCAAACTCTTGTAAACTTTATTTTACATTGATTGTAAAAGGATTCCTAGAGTGATCAAGTTGTGATATGTAGACTCTAGAAGACTTAGAGGGTGTCTAAGTGGAAAACCATTGTAATCAGTTGGATTAGTGGATTAAATCCTCAGTTGAGGTAAATCACCTTGTCAGGGGTGGAATGGAGTAGTTTGGTTAACAACGAACCAGGATAAAAATAATCGTGTTTATTGTTTTTATCTTCCAAGTTTTTGAGTTACACTTATTCAATCCCCCCCCTTTCTAAGTGTTTTTCACTCCTTCAATACAAGCGTTCCAATAACCATAGTTTTCATTAATGAAAATAGGCGCTCCATTATAGGCCCCTTTAGGTTCGAAAGCCATAATCTAATAAGCGTTTTTGAAGCACGGAATGAATCGGAGCTCGTGATACCCCTTGCTAGACGAAGGAGACTTATCTAGAAGGGGGTGAATAGATCCTTAGTTAAAAATGAGCTTGTAAAACTTATGTTTTAACTAAAAGAATATGCTTTACTTTATGTGTAATAAAAAAAGATGTATCTACTTTACCACGATCGAATCCTTGTTGGATTAAAAATCCACTATGACGCTCTGATAAGTGTTAGATTTATTGTAAAATATCAAATTATAACATAGCATTTATCTTACTTACAAGGAAAGTTTTTTACATAAAACCCCAATTATTGAACAAAAGTAGTCTTTTGCTTGTTTACTTTGATTTGGTTTGTATTTTTGCAGGTTATAACCTTTACACAAAAAACAGGATTCAGACACTTCGCAAAGCAAAAAGTAGGGAAGCTCCAGCGAAGACAGGACATAAAGTACAAATTCCTAATTTCAGACACTTCGCTAAGCGAGGATCATCAAGCTCTAATGAAGCACATGCAGAAGAAAATCAACCCCGGTTCACTAGCAGTGAGGAGCAGCGAAGGCCCGATTTGCTAAGCGAACTGTATTTCTCTTAGCAAACCCAGGACACAAGAAAAATAACCTAGTTTTGCCAACAACGAGCAGCAGCGTGGGAAAGTCCGCTTTGCGAACTTTGGCGATTTTTGGAAGATATTTGAAAGACTTTAGGTAGAAGAATAGTGTTTCTCTAAGCGAACCTCACTTTGCTTAGCAAACTTTGGCGGCATCCTGAAGGCGTTTTGAAAAGCATACTTAGTGGAAAAGAAAGGATAGTTCACTAAGCGAACTTCACTTTGCTCAGCGACCTCAGGCGGCCAAAACTGCTATAAAACGAATAAAACTCAGCTCAGTTGAACATTCAATTTTTATCATTCTAATATCCTATAACATATCAGTAGAATAGAATAGGAGAGAGGAATTTAGGATAAGGAGCTAGATACACATCAAGAGTCAGGAAATCGGCGTTGATGTTCGTTCAACTCAATTCTCCCATTATGCTTCAAGCTACCATGCATATCTAAATCTTTCTCTTGTTGGGGTTGATCGTAGTCCACCGGAATAGTATGTACTTTCGTTAATCATGGCGTTATACATACTTTATATTATAATCAGTATTGATGTTATCTTCGTTTTATTGTTTACTCTCATGGATTGAATTGATATTGACAAATACTATTCTAATCTCGATCTAAGATAACATCTATTAAACTCTGAATGCTAGGCATAGATTTAGGTTTAATATTCACTGAAATTATCAAATCTTAATGCTACCATATTTTTTAATAGGCTGAGAAATCGTTGAATAAACCATAAGGTAGAACTCTCATAAAGTTTTAGACATAAACTTTGTTTGTAAGCGATACATGATAATATTGAAAAATGCTTGAATTGTGTATAACTGATTTGTGATATTCATATTGAATTGGTGGATGAACACCAATTCCCAACAAGCCTATTCCTATGAAAACTTATCTTTATTTATTATCCGCAATTACTTTTCGTTATAAACCAAACAATCTTATAACTTCTGCTTAAAAATTATAGAAATTGTTGAACGCTTTTGATATCACTCTAAACTCTATGGATACGATAAAACCAATACTTATATTTGATTTTACTCAACATCAAATTGGCGTTGTTATTGGGGATTGACATTTAAGATATTAAAACAGTGCAATAGTTTCTTTACTTTTAAGCTTTGTAAATTTGTTCAAATATTGTACATAGATGTTTAACGTCACTTTTGTTCAAGTGTTTGGATAAGTGGTTAAATTCCTGTTTTTGCTTCGAGGAAAAAGTTTAGAAGAACAACTTCTTTTTAATTCCGAAATCGAAACAACAACTTCTTTTAATGTACCTATTGTACCTTTTCACAAACAGTCTAATTTTTTCATCATTTGAATTCTCGTCATCACTTGTTTCACTATCACTTTGCTCATTAGTTGAGGACCTCGAACTAGAAGCCTTTAGAGCAATAGACTTTATTTTGTACCTCTTTATCCTTGTCTTTCTCCTTCTTTAGCTTATTCTTGTGCTTTTTCTCATGTTTCTTTAACCAAGTGAGTTCTTTCTCATGTTCTTCAAACTTACCAAACAATGTAGTCAGGTCTAGGATTGTAGCTTCCTTGATCGCAGTGACCTTAGATTGTCATTCCCTATTAAGACACCTCAAAACTTTATTAGTAGCAATTTCATTGGAAACCGACTTACCAAGTGCATTTAAATGGGTTATGAGATGAGTGAACCTCTTTTGCATTTCGGAAATGGTTTCACCATGCTTTATGAAAAATAGTTTAAACTCTTGGTTAATATATTGAGTCTAGCTTGTTTGACTTCATTAGTTCCCTCATGGACAACTTCTAATGCGTCCCACATAGCTTTTACGGTTTTACAATGGAAAGCATGATAATATTCACCAACTCCAAGTGTGGATATGAGAATATGTTGTGATTTCCAATCATAAGACAATAATTTCATATCATTATCATTCCATTGTGCTTCAGATTTAGGTACCAAAACACCATTAACATTGGTCATTATAATTTGATTAGGACCATTGATAATGGTGTTCCATACTCCCTTATCAACCGAGTTGATATGGATACACATACAAGCTTTCCAATAACCATACTTTTCACCAATAAAAATAGGCGCTCTATTGTAGGCCCCTTAGGTTCGAAATCCGTAATCTAATAAGTGTTTTTGAAGCACGGAATGAACCGGAGCTTGTGATACCACTTGTTAGACGAAGGAAACTTATCTAGAAGGGGTGAATAGATCCTAAGTTAAAAATGAGCATGTAAAAATTATGTTTTAACTAAAAGAATATGCTTTACTTTATGTGTAATAAACAATGATGTATCTACTTTACCACGATCAAATCCTTGTTGGATTAAAAATCCACTATGACGCTCAGATAACTGCTTAAATTATGGTAAAATATCACATTATAACATAACATTTATCTTACTTACATGACAAGTTTTTTTATTGAACAAAAGTAGTGTTGTGCACGTTTAGTTTGATTTGATTTGTATTTTTGCAAGTTATGGCCTTTAAACAAAAACCAGGATTCAGGCACTTTGCTAAGCAATGAGTAGGGAAACTCTAACGAAGATAGGACATAAAGTAAAAATTCCTAATTTCAAACACTTTGCTAAGCGGGAATTAGCAAGCTCTAGTGAAGCACAGGCAGAAGAAAATCATCCCCGATTCGCTAGCAGCGAGGAGCAACGAAGGCCCGATTTGCTAAGTGAATTGTATTTCTCTTAGAAAACCCAAGACACAAGAAAAATCACCCATTTTCGCCAGCAGCGAGCAGCAGCGTGGGAAATTCCGCTTAGTGAACTTTTGCGGTTTTTGGAAGATATTTGAAAGACTTTAGGCAGAAGAATGGTATTTTGCTAAACGAACCTCACTTCGCTTAGTGAACTTTGGCGGTTTCCTAAAGGAGGTTTGAAAGGCATACTTAGTGGAAAGAAAGGATAGTTCACTAAGCAAACTTCACTTTGCTAAGCGAACTCGGGAGGCCAGAACTGCTATAAAAAAGATAGAACTTATTTCAGTTGAACATTCAGTTTTTATCATTCTAATATCCTGTAACATATCAATAGAATAGAATAGGAGAGAGGAATTTAGGAGAAGGAGCTAGATACACATTAGGAGTCAGGAAATCGGCGTTGATGTTCGTTCAACTCAATTCTTCCATTGTGCTTCAAGCTACCATGAGTATCTAAATCCTTCTCTTATTGGGGTTGATCGTAGTCCACCAAAACAATATGTACTTTCATTAATCATGGAGTTATACGGAATTTATAAATGAATCAGTATTGATGTTATCTTCGTTTTATTGTTTACTCTCATGGATTGAATTGATATTGACAAATATGATTCTAATCTCGATCTAAGATAACAGCTACTAAACTCTAAATGCTAGACATAGATTTAGGTTTAATATTCACTAAAATTATCAAATCTTAAATCTACCGTATTGTTTAATAGGCTGAAAAATCGTCGATTAAACCATAAGGTAGAACTCTCATAAAGGTTTAGACATAAAATTTGTTTGTATGTGATTCGTGATAATATTAAACCATAAGGTAGAACTCTCATAAAGGTGGATGAACATCAATTTCCAACAAGCCTATTCCTCTGAAAACTTATCTTTATTTATTATCCGCAATTACTTTTCGTAACTTATAAACCAAACAATCTTATAACTTCTGCTTAAAAATTATAGAAATTGTTGAATGGTTTTGATATCGCTCCAATCCCTATGGATACGATAAAACACAATACTTACATTTGACTTTACTTAACATCAAATTGGCCCTGTTGTTGGGGATTGACATTTAAGATATTAAAACATCGCAATAGTTTCTATACTTTTAAGCTTTGTGAATTTGTTCATATATTGTACATACATGCCTTACGCAACGTTTGCTCAAGTGTTTGGATAGGTGGTGAAATTCCTGTTTATACTCCGAGGAAAAAGTTTAAAAGAACAACTTCTTTTTGATCCTGAAATCTTAAGAAAAATCCGAAAGAACAAAAGACAAACGAACAAACAGAAACAACAATAGAATCAAAATAAAGGAGAATTGACATCAACTTCATCATCAAATCCAACAAAAGAAACAATGGCTAAAGTTATCAACGGTCCTTGTCAAAGTAGCCCGAGGCGATTGGCTCGTCTCACCAACAATCCGAGAAATCGACAAGCTGAGTTGAAAACAGGGTTGTTACAGATTATTTATGCTAATCTTGTTGCAGGTTAGGATCATGAATATCCATACAACCACCTTAAAAAGTTCTATGAACTTGTCGGTACGTTAGGTGCACCCGAAGCTGAAGAAGAAGTTGTCTTCATGAGATTGTTTCCGCACTCTTTGATCGGCAAAGGAAAGGATTGGTATCTTAACTAACTCATTGAAACCATGACCAATATGAATGTCTTAGATGAGAATTTTTTGAACAAATTCTTTCCACACAATTGGTTCATGAATGCAAAAACAACAATTGCAACATTTATCCAACATACAACAGAAACCCTTTGTGAAGTTCGGGAAGGTTAAAAAATTAGTTTCTCAAAGTGTGCAAGAATTAACCAAGGAGCTTTCAAAACTTCTACAATAGCTACAAAGAAATTCCTCTTAATTTATCATAGACATGCAACTTCATATATGCATCTACCTGTCATTTGAAAAGAAGACTGCATTAAAATCGGCTCTCTAGTTTGCAGGGTCTTCACATAGTGGCTTGGAGTTTTGTTGGTGACTTCAGTTCCATCTTTAAGAGTTCATGAGCATAGAGGAGGGGCATATACCTAATAGGATTTCCATTATGGACTTCTGTTCTTGACAGATAAAAATAACTTGGTTGATCTCTATACTAAAGGATCCTTTTATACTTGGCCAATTGGGAGATTAGGAAATGGTTTGGTGGAAAGAAGGTTAGAATCACTTTTTTGCAGTCATACATGGTTTACTGAATGTGTTTCAATGTTAGTGACAACATTTCCTAAACTTGGGTCTAATAATTTTCCAATTTTATTTTATTTAATTCTCTCTCTCTCTCCTCTCTCTCTCTCTCTCTCTCTCTCTCTCTCTCTCTCTCTCTCTCTCTCTCTCTCTCTCTCTCTCTCTCTCCCCCCATTCAAATTCCACAAGATGTGGTCTCTCCATGAAAATGGTCACAATTTTGGTGAGAAATGTTTGAATACTCCATTGGTGGGTTGTCTTATGCTCATTTTGAAAAGGAAACTTCATTTATTTAAAGTCAAACTCAGACTCTAGGACAGAGATGCTTTTGGAGATGTGCACAACCAAGTTAAAAACTTAACAATCATTCTTTCCAAAATTCAATATTCAAATCAACCACTGATGAGCTGCATAGGCAGGAGAAGAATGCTCAACTGGAAATGGAAAAAACTTTGTACAAAGAAAAGATGTTTTGGCTTGAAAAATCAAGAATGACTTGGCATATTAAAGGAAAATTTCTTTGGCCACCTCCCTATGGGGGTCACCCCCAGCGAAAATTCCAAAATACCCCTGCTTCGGAAGTTCATTTTCGAAAGCGTCTTTTTTTGAAAAAATTTACATACTTCGGAAGTGCACTTCCGAAATACTGCGATTTCTGCAGATTTATCAAAACACTCCCCCTCCCCCAATCATTTACCCTAAATCTAAACAAAAAGTGGCAAAGGCGAAAATTTGTGCAAACAGAATTCTAAAGTTGCATCAAGGCTCCAATCACACTGCTAAACAACATTCAAAAGCCCTCAATCCTAACACTTTGTAAGTTTTGAAATTTTTAGATCTATTATTGAAATGCATGTTATTTAGGATTTTAATTGCATTAATGATATATGGTTAGGTTGTTAGTAGTAGTTAGGTTGTTTAGAAGCATTTTGATTTGGTTTGAAGTTTGGTTTAGGGGTCTGTCATGGAAGTTGCAGAAAACTCCATCGCAGGGGTGTTTCGGAAGTTCATTTCCGAAAACACCTCCATCCTAGTTTTCGGAAATGAACTTCTGAAATGTATCAGAAGTTCAAATTTTTTTGTTTTTTATTTTGTCTATGCATATTAATCGTTTTCAATTGTTTACAGGAACATGTCAGGCAACCAACCAGCACGCAGGACTGCGTCTTCTAAAGAGGGCGCTAAGGGAAGAAAGGGTTCTTCAAAGAAGGAGGTGAAAGAGGTGAAGGAGGTGAAGGAGGTGAAGGAGGTGAAGGAGAAGAAGAAGCTTTTGACTGGTTCGGCTTCTCGTCCCCTGGGGGTCCATGGCTCGGACGTGCAGGCTCAGCCTTCAGGCGTGATCAACGCTGATGGTTCTGATACTGAGTGGGATGAGGATTGGTATAATTATCTTCATTCGGAGGAGTTCGCTCGTCGGGAAGAATAACGTGTTTTTATTTTGTTTGATGTGTATTTTGTAACGCTCGTCGGGCAGAATAACATGTTTTTGTTTTGTTTGACGTGTTTTGTTTTGTTTTGTTCTGATTTCGGATTGTATCGCACAGTGTTTTTGTATTGGATTTATCATGTTAGTTTTTGGAAGTGGTAACCGGGGTCGGAACATATGACGGAGGAGGTGGATGTTCGGAGGAAGAAGAACCGGAGGTACGTCCACCGCGAGACAAAGGAGCCAATCAATGTAAGCTATAGTTTATCATTATCATCTGGGGACGTCATTTCTAAAAAATCAAGATTAAAAATAATAAGATTTTTTTCCCAATTTTTTGTAATGACGTCCCCTGATGATAATGATAAACTATAGCTTACATTGATTGGCTCCTTTGTCTCGCGGTGGACGTACCTCCGGCATCCACCTCCTTCGTCATATGTTCCGGCCCCGGTTACACCTCCTCCGTCATTTGTTACTTACAGTAGTACGTATTTTTATTAAAAGAATTATAAAAAAACCTTTTGAAATTTGGAAGCCTTTTTTTCTCCCCACCACTCTCTCATCCCCACCTACCCGTGTTCAACAATATGTAACTTTAATTTTATGTAATATTATCGTTGTAATCTTCACCCGATTAAATAAAGCGAATTGTTGTTGTTTTTCATTTTATTCTGTCCAGACATATTTTTGGAGGTTCATTTCCGAATTCTCCAAGGGGGGTGCGTTCGGAGATGAACTTCCGAAACACCACATTTTCTGAAAAGTAACTTTATTTCGGAGATGCATCTCGGAAATCAATATTTTATATTAAAAAAACACGTTTTCGGAGATACATTTCCGAAAACACCTTTTTTAAGAAAAAAAGTACAGTTTCGGAAATGAACTTCCGAAACAAGGGGTATTGTGGTAAATTCACCAGGGGTGGGCAAGAAGGTTAGGAGGTGGGTGAAGAAATTTTCTATTAAAGGGGACATGGATACTTCCTTCTTTCATAGGATAACCAAAATCAAATGTTATAGAAACCATAATACTTTGCTAAAAGATTGAGACAACTTAACCATTGAGCTTTAGGACATTTCAAATCATGCAGTCTCTTATTTCACTAACATTTTTGCTTATGCATGTGCAACTCAAGATATTTCTATCATTGGTGAAGTTATCCCTAAATTATTGGATGACAACATGCATACTCTACTCACCTATATTCCTTCTATGGAGCAAATTACTAATGATGTGTTCAATCTTAAAATATTGAAAAATTAAATTGTTTACTAAAAGACAAATGAATAAATCTAATTATATATAATCATCAAAGTTAATATTAATTTTTAACAAATTTAATTAATTAAAATCATCAGTCCTCGCTACATGTTTACATATGAACTCCTTTCATTTGAAAAAAATTTGAAAATACATTGAAATTCTATTCATCAACTAAAAAGATGTCACAGACAATATTTAGAATAATGTGTATGATAAAATTAATGCAGTAGCAAATAAAATACGAATAAGTAAAAGCATAAAAAGAATTGTTAACTTAGTTCAGTATAAAGTCATATACGTTTGAAGGGTATTAATCTAAGAAAGAAAATTCACTCTTAATAATAAAAGTGTAAATTAGTTTTAGCTAAACCCTTTTAGTTCAAAGCTTTTTTTTTAGTACTGCCCCGTGAATTCGTATTCTAGACTCCCCCTAATATGAAATCTCTTTTACATTCTCTCAAACACTCTCAAGTGTTTGGACAGTTACAATATTTTCATAATGATGAAGCGGATTATAACTCAAACCAAACTTCATTCCTCTATATAGAAATGTCATTGGCGAATAGAGTTTAACAATACAAAATTAAAACAAAACGACTCAATACAACTAAAACATGCATTGCTTGTTTTTTCAAGGTCTGAATCATTTACATGGAGAGCTCCTCCGTAAATAGAAATAGTATCCAATTACATGGCCCGTTAGGGTTTGTATTATATCGTGCAGCTAAAGCAAATCCAAAAAGCGCAAGACTTTAATCTTCATTAAATTGATTTGCAATATTTGATTTGATAAATCTTCAACAATCAGATTTGTTCTTTTCTATTCTTGAGAATTGAAATTTTGAGAAAACTTTTCATAATTCAAAAAGCGCATAAAACAACCAAACAAGAATGGAAATAAATCTTTATCAGATGCGAGATTTACTTCGCGCAATCTGGATTTTGAATGAGGAAGAATGTCTCTCAACGTGTGGAACTGGATTTTGAATGAGGAAGAATGTCTCTCAACGTGTGGAACATCTTGCTCCACCTCTTGTCTCGTGGTTTGAACTTATAGAAATTGAATGTCTCAATATAATGTCATGATATCTTACTTCACATGTTGCATATTAAAATTTGATAGTATATTTTTTGAAAAAGACTATTTTTTTTAAAAAAACTACAAATTTTTGAAAAAAGTTGGTTGGAAAAAATCATTGTGATACAAAAATAATAACATATACTTACATTTCTACACCCTTTGTTTAGACTAAACGTATCTCTCCCCAACTAAAACTCGTAGATAGCTAAGAATTTACTCTCTAAAAATCAATGAAGCAAACAATGAGACAATCATCTTTATCATTTGTTGCAAGTTGCACACACCAAGTGATAACTACATTTTCAAATGACACATCAAAGTTTAGCCACACCCTTTGAAACTTTGCTGCGGGCCCTTGACGGCTACTTCTTAAACACTGCCAAATTAATTTAAAATCTCCCAAGCACAACACAACACACGACACCATATAATAAAATCTAAAATAAACTATGCATACAAAGATTTGAATCTGGTCATATAATATAACTGTTTTAGATTCCAATTCTAACTCAATAAATTTACTAATCAAACATTCATGTAAACACTACTGAATGTAGTAATCACACCAACAAATCCAAACATACTGAAAATATAAATCCAGCAATCTAACATAGATTTTATTCTTACAAAAAAAACATTGCAGCCATGCAAAAACACAAAAGATATTCTCATAGTATTTGAAGTCTCGGCGTCGAGATCGCAGCTTCGAACAATGCATATATAGCAGAGCCAACAATGCATATATCTAAAATTATTACATGTAATTTGGGAGAAACAAAAGCCGAAAGGAATAATCTATTTCATCTAAGCTTTCCCTGCTTTATCAATTTGACGGGGCTTAAGACTCCTCCGGCTCCAGCAATATTTGCTAAGTTCAGAAGCACTTTCTGATTCATCCTCATCAGGATTTTCCATCAAGAGTTTTTGCCAAAATGGTATATTAAATTCATTAGTACCCAGGATTGTTTCAACAGGCTGTTCGTTCGGTGCAGCAGAGTCAGGAATTACTGTAACCGCCGGCTCTGGTGCAGGGGAATCAGGAACCATGATAACAGGTGGCTCAGGTGCAACCAAATCAGGAACCGCGGTAACAGCCGGCTCAGGTGCAGGGGAATCAGGAACCACGATAACATCTGTCCCAGGTGCAACAGGATCGGGATCAGGAACCGCGATAACAGCTGGCTCGGGTGCAACAGGATCACGAACAAAGATATCGTCCAGGTCAAGTTCAAGAGGATCGAGATCAGGAATATCGACTATATCTAACAGCGAGTTTATTTCGTTTCCTGATGACTCGGGCTGATCTTCAAAGCCTATTTGCACACCAGACATTACGGGACTATGAGCACGATTCATCGAATCATCAAAGTCTAAGTTCGAACGAGTTTCATAAGATGTGTCGCGAACTTCCTTTACAAAATTCTCCCAAAACGACAACGATGATTCGAGCAGATCCAATCGTTCCATGTTTACAGAGAGAACGTTCATACTCTCAGCGTTCTCTCTAGCTAACTCAGGAGAAGTCTCCTTCCGAGTTTCAATGCTAGATAAATCATTAAAGGGAGCATTTGGCAGATAACTTCGTTTTCTGCCAGTGTCTCCCGACAGTGGCTGAAGACTTGCATCCTCCGCCGATTTCTGCAGCACTTGACCAACAGAAGCGAGCAAACTTTGTTGATTCAGCTCCAGCTGTTGCAAACGATCCTTCGAGTAATGCAACTGCATCTCATTCTGTTTCCATTCCTCTTCTTGCTTCTGACGTTCGATCAGCAGTTGTTCTTTTTCCTGTCTAAGTTTTTCTATCTGAGCTTTATAATTCCGACGTTCTGATTCTGTTAATGGAGCAGCACCAGCCGCCCGTTGGCCATTAGCATTACGCGAATGGCTAAAAACTGCTTTGCGCCTGTGGATTTTCTTCAAACGATGTGGTTGATCTCTTACAAAATCTTCATTTGCAAATTCCCATTGTTCATGACCAACCTTTCTAAAGCCCTGATCAAACCGAAAACCATAACACATATCGATACAAACAGCATTAACAGAAAAAACCAATCAAGCTAGCAAATCAATGAAAATTATGAAGTACATTAAATTTACTTACATAGGTGTTAAGCTGTCTTACGAAACTCGAGAAGTTATTATGCTTAAAGAATTTAGGCAACAAATTCTTTGAAAAATCAGGTTGATTCCAAACAACGAAACTCCGACTAGTAGAACTCCATGAAACAATGGCATTAGTGGAAGGATCACTAACCATCATATAAGTCTTAGACAGAAAAGGAGAAATGGAATTTAAACTTCTCTGAACTTCCTCCATCACAGGACAACCTCAAACTCAAAAACACACAATTCTCAATATAAAATATAAAAAATGATTCCTCAAACACCCTTTAAATAGTAAAAAAAAATCCCTATAAAATTTTTCAAAAAAAAACAATAAAAATTCTTGCTTTTTATTCCCCTTTTCCATTTCAGTAAGTGTCATCAATAACTCAAAAGGTGAAACTTTTGCTTAAATGCTGAAAAAACAAGGGTCAAACTGTAAACAGCTACGGTTGCTTGCCAGTATTTTCTTCTTTAAAATGTTCATAATTTTTTCTTGTCATTATTTGCCAAATTCTCAAAGTACTCTGACCACTTTTTGAACCTTATGCATCATTGAATTTATTATTTTCAAAAAAATTATTTTATGAATAATAAAGTATAATATAATATGTTTAAACTTATCAACTTGATTAACAAGTCATAAAAAATGGTTTTGCAAATTCAATTTTTAAACAAGGAAAAATATTAAAAATTATTTTTGCATAAACTTTTATTTATAAAAATTAAAGTTTATACTTTAAACTTTATAGATTTTTATGTATAAAAATTAAAATTAATAATTAGAAAAATTATAAACCTATATCATAAATATTTTTTTTTATAAAGTATATTATCACAGTCAAAAAAGTAATATAGTATTATATAAAAAGTATTATAAAATTATTAAAATTAAATAAGTTCATTGAAAATATCTTTATTCATTGAAGAAAAAGTTATTTCTCTCTTATAACTTTGCTTTTATTTTGACCAAATAAATGAAATAAAATAATTATTCAAAATTATTTAATTAAATTTTTTTAAAATATTAGTTTTTCACATTCATCCAATGGAATGTAATTTAAATTTTAGTTTTTAAGGGAAGAAAGGGTTTTGGTAAAAAGAATAAGGAAATATAAATAAAAAAAATTATTTAACTTTTTGAGTTGTTTTTCTCGGTAAGACACAATACTCTAAAGTAGAGACTTAAAAATTTTATTAAAGGAGGATTTTAGAGGATTTTTAAATAATTTAAATAATTTTTTTGAATTTCATAAATATATAATGATATTTTTAAAATTGAAAATATATTTAAAATAAGTAGTTATTTATTATTTTCTTGACTTCATTGTAGTTTTGGTCTCTTTATTTCATCTCATTCATGAAATTAATACATTTATTTCAAATTTAAACAATTTTAAATTTCTCTTATATTTTTACACATAATATTAAATATGTATCCATTTTAAATTAAATTATATGTTATATATAAAATGCCACAAATTATCATAAAAAATTTTAGTTAAATTTTAAAGATAAATAACATAACATATACTTGAAAAATAAATATATCTTAAATTTTCTATGAAAACGTGAAAATGAAACCAATAAATTTATGTGAAACTTTAAAGATTAAAAATATAAGTTACCTATCATTAAAAAATTGACCTGTCATCAGTTTTAAGTGAAAACATATGAGAATGAAAATCTAATTTTTTTTATTTAAATAGAAAGATTAATTTCGTGAAAGGGATAAAATAGCAAAATAAAAATGCTATAAATTTATTTTCTTAAACAATATTAAATATTTTTTAATTATTTCTTCTGCTATTTCACTCAACAAAAAAATGTTTTATTAAACTCGCAAATAAAGTTTAACTGTCAAAAGAAAGAGTTTTATTGTGTCTCGTTAAATCAACTTAGTAATAGTTGTGTAAGGGCATCCATTTGCGGGAGCACGAGTTTGAACTTATAATATCTCACTTGTTCACTCATAAGAGATTAAATTTATGTCATTAGATTGTTGAAAAAAATATCATATTGCTAAAAAGTGTAACTTTGGTATTTTGGATCGAACTCTAATCTCGACAGGGGTAGCTACATGGTTCAACAGAGGTTAAGCATGACATTGAAGTTTGCTCACATGTTGATGTCGATGCCTTGAATGATATAGTCAAAGTACGCTCAAGCATACAGCAGTCGAAATATGCTATGTTATTAGCATGTCGAATTAGGTTAATTTGTTAACCCAGTTCTTTAAGTTACCTTGTTGGTTAAGTTAACTTAGTGATTAGGTTAACTTGTTGTCTATAAATAGACTGCTCTCTCAGGTTGTTGAGAGAGAGTTAAGATATTCACTTGTAATATGCAAACCATATTATTGAGAAAGTGAATAGTAAAATTGTTTTAACCAACTTTGTTATCTTTCTTCCTCCTCTCTCTCTCTCTCTCTCTTTCAAAAGCTAAAATAGGTTTCTTGTGCCGCGAGCACCCAAAGTCCAGGTACCATGACATGTTTTGCTTTGTCTTCTTTGCTGCCAAGGATATCTGCAACAGAAATTATCTTCTCCTTAGGTACCCACATTTTCTTGGGTCCTTTCTTGTTAGTTCTCCTCAAGTTCTGATTGAACTTGGGTTTAGCATGATAATTAACAGGAGGTACAGCATGATATTCCTTAGTTTGAGCAACATGATATTTTCTATTTTGTGTCACATGCTTCTTAGTGTGTGTAATGTGAAAGCTTTTAGCATGTGATGTGAGCCTAATATCATGGGAGTGGCCATACTTGAACTGATCATACAAGGGCTTGTATGTGATTTTCATATCATCTACAGGTTCAAGTTTGTATGGGGTTTCACCCTCATAGCCTATGCCAACTCTCTTGTTTCCACTAACTGCATATATCATAGAGGCAAGTTGACTTCTTCCAATACCTCTAGATAAGAACTTCCTGAAACTCAAGTCATATTCCTTAAGAATATTGTTCATGCTTGGAATAGACTTTTCTGAACTAGAAGATGACTCAGCATCTTTGGATAGTTTTGAAACTTTTTCTTTGAGTTCAGAATTTTCTAATTCAAGCTTCTTAGTTTCAGATGCAAAGAGCTTTCTCAGCTTTTTGTATTTGATACTAAGCTTAGCCTTGATTTCCAGAATTTCAGTTAAACTGGAAACTAGCTCATCTCTAGATAGTTCAGAAAATACCTCTTCAGAGTCTGAGTCTGATTCTGATGTACATTTTGATCCATCATCAACAGTGGCCATGAGCCCAATGTTTGTCTGCTCATCTTCAGAGTCTGATTCTGATTCTGATGAATCTGAATCGTCCCAAGTTGCCATAAGGCCTTTCTTCTTTTGAAACTTCTTCTTGGGCTTTTCCCTCTGAAGCTTTGGACATTCACTCTTGTAATGTCCTGGCTTCTTGCACTCAAAGCACGTGACCTTCTTTTTGTCAGATCTTCTGAGTCCAGAAGATTCTCCTCTTTCAGGCTTTTTGGAACTTCTGAAGTTCTTGAACTTCCTTTGTTTACTCTTCCAGAGTTGGTTTACCCTTCTGGAGATCATGGACAGTTCATCTTCTTCTTCTTTTGATTCTGACTCTTCAGAATCTTCTTCTTCCGCCTGAAAAGCGTTAGTGCATTTTTTATTCAAAGATTTTAAAGCAATAGACTTACCTTTCTTTTGAGGTTCATTAGCATCCAGCTCTATTTCATGACTCCTCAAGGCGCTGATCAGCTCTTCCAAAGAGACTTCATTCAAATTCTTTGCAATCTTGAATGCAGTCACTATTGGGCCCCATCTTCTGGGCAAGCTTCTGATGATCTTCTTGACGTGACCAACCTTTGTATATCCCTTGTCAAGAACTCTTAATACAGCAGTTAGAGTTTGAATTCTTGAGAACATTGTTTCAATGTTTTCATCATCCTCCATCTTGAAGGCTTCATACTTCTGGATTAATGCAAGAGCTTTTGTCTCCTTGACTTGGGCATTTCCTTCGTGAGTCATCTTCAAGGATTCAAAGATGTCATGGGCAGTTTCTCTGTTTGATATCTTCTCATATTCAGCATGAGAAATAGCATTCAGTAGAATAGTCCTTGACTTGTGATGATTTTTGAATTGTTTCTTTTGATCATCACTCATTTCTTATTTTGACATCTTTGCTCCACTAGCATTTACAAGATGTCTGTAACCATCCACAAGTAAGTCCCATAAATCACCATCTAGACCAAGAAAGTAACTTTCCAATCTATCTTTCCAGTATTCAAAGTTTTCACCATCAAATACTGGTGGTCTAGAATATCCATTTCCATTGTTGTGTTGATCATTTGAAACAAGTGTAGCAGTTGATGCAGCTGTTGATGGATCAACCATATTGACTTAGTGTTTTTCTCCTTGAATCTTTTTCTAACACGGTTAAGTGCTTGCACCTAGAACCGGTGCTCTGATGCCAATTGAAGGATAGACAAACACTTAGAAAGGGGGGTTTGAATAAGTGTGACTTTAAAAACTCTTAAGAAAAAAACAATGAACACAATTATTTTTATCCTGGATCGTTGTTAACGAAACTATTCCAGTCCACCCCCTTAGAGTGATTTACCTCAAATGAAGATTAAATCCACTAATCAATCTTGATTACAATGGTTTTCCATTTAGATACCCTCTAAGTCTTCTAGAGTATACTGATCACAACTTGATCACTCTAGGAAATCACCACTTAGAAACTTCTAAGTATTCTAGAGTCTACTGATCTCACTGATCACTCTAGGAACCTTTTACAATCAATGTAAAGTAAATGTTTACCAGAGTATGAATTTTCTTCTTAGAAAGCTATAATCACAACTGTGATATTTCTCTTAAGTTCTAAACTTAACACTCACTAAATATTACAAGAGATGTGAGGTTGAAGATGAAGTTCGTGAGATTTGAATTCAGCAGCGTTTCAGTATTTTTTGCAAGAGTTGTTGTTTTCGCTTCTGATGAGAACTTCATATTTATAGGCGTTTGAGAAGATGACCGTTGAATTGCATTTAATGCATTACGTGAATAGTACAGCTTTGCATTTTATGTTTTCACTGTTTTGTCAACTACCTCGAGCCATGCTTTTCCTGCTTTTACTGACTTTGCCTTTTGTAGCTTCTAACGTTCCTTTTGTCAGTCAGAGATTAGACTTAATAGCCTGTCATCTAGTACTAGCTTCTGATCTCAGATTTTGTGAATACAACGTTTGAATAATCAGAGTCATTCAGCTTGGTGCAGAGCATCTTCTTGTCTTCAGACTTTGAAGTGCTTGAGCGTGATACCATAAGAACTTCAGTGCTTCTGCTTCTGATCTCATGTTCTTCTGATGCTTCATAAACCATGTTCTGATTCTGCTTGACCATCTTCTGATGTCTTGCGAGAGCATGTTCTGATGTTGCAATCCTGAACCTTTTGAGTCAGTGCTTCTTAGCGCTGAATTTTGCATACTCTTTATATATTTCCTGAAATGAAAAATGTAAAGGATTAGAGTACCACATTGTCTTATACAAAATTCATATACATTGTTATCATCAAAACAAGAATATTGATCAGAAAAAATCTTGTTCTAACAATCTCCCCCTTTTTGATGATGACAAAAACATATATAATTGATATGAATTTGCAATCAGAATATCAGATGACAAAAGACAATTACACAGATATAGCATAAAGCATATAATCAGAGTGTGTGAATATGTCTCCCCTTGAGATTAACAATCTCCCCCTGAAATAAATACTAGAAGAATTTATAAATAAAAGACTTCCC
Source organism: Vicia villosa (assembly GCF_029867415.1). NCBI lineage: Eukaryota > Viridiplantae > Streptophyta > Magnoliopsida > Fabales > Fabaceae > Vicia > Vicia villosa. Next base: position 212,042,167 of record NC_081180.1, on the reverse strand, counting down.
TGAGTATTTTTCCATTTCAGCAGAGACGTTCACATCGCCTAGAACTTCATAATATTCAGAGCTTCTGCTTCTTGCTTCCATAGGACAGCTTCAGAGCTTTGAATTTCTTCTTTGTTTTCATAGCATGCTTGATTGAATCAGAAAATTCTTGAATGTATCAGAGCATCATCAGAGCATCTTTACATCCTGAAATGTTTCAGAACATACTAGACAAAATATTAGAACATAAGTGTATCAGAGCATTCTTAATAAATAGCATGTATCAGAGCATTTAAGAGAAGAAAATGTATTAGAGCATATTCTACAAAGAGAATATCAGAATATTCTTCTTGCTTCTGATCTTGAAGCTTCACAGCACTAAGCTTGCTTCAATTTTCCAAGAACATGCTTCTTTATAGAATTGCTTTTCCTCATGTATTTGCTTCTCATGATGAGCTTTTTCAGAATATCTTCAATCCTGCAAAAATCTCAAAGACATAGAACTTGCAAATAATGTTAGGAAATGTTGAGACTTAATCCCAGCAACTGACATAATAAACCAAATCAATTATCATATTTCTCCCCCTTTTTGTCATAACATCAAAAAGCATTAAAATATTCAGATGATAAAAGACACATAAAGTGAAGAAGATAATGTTTTCATTAATCAACAAAATATATCAGAAGTACAAGAGGGATAGAAGCAGATGCAAGAAACAGATGCATAAAATAAGAAAACATCTAAGACCAAGATAGACTACGACTAGCCTAGCTTAGAAGCTAAGAGGGCCAGAAGGTTTTTAATCTCAGAAGTGCTTTCTGTCTGCGTCTTTATGAAAGATCTGAACTCAATGTGAGTATCCTCATGCTTGTCCAAACGAGAAGCAAGATCAGCTTGATTCTGTTGAAGAGCCTTCATGGTATTTATCAGCATAGAAGGTCCAGTAGAAGAAGCTTCACAGCTATTGTCCAGAAGAGGATTCTCAGCCGCATCATCAACCATGAGAACATCAGCTTGATTTTCCTTAGCAGGAGATTGCATAGCAGGATGATTCTCAGCATCTTGAGTTTCAGCATCAGCTCCTGATTCAGAAGCAACTTCAGCAAACACAGGAGAAGGGATTTCAGCTTCTGGATTCTCTAGAGCCATAAGAATTTCAGCCAAATTCTGAGGAGGTGTAGGAGCAGTAGGTTCTGATGGGTATTCAACTTCTGGATATACCATACTCGGTGCTTTAGCAGAGGGATTCTCCCTTAACCAGTTGAAAATGAACTGAAAGTCGCCAGTCAGAACATGATAGGTAGGCTTCCACACAACCATAGCAAGAGGATGAACTTCTTCAAGCTCATCATAAAATTCCTTCTCTTCAAGAGATTTCCAGCTTTTGATGGGATGATAGTACTTACCATCATCTAACTCCAAAAAGTAGCCAGAAGATCCAAATGCATCAGCCAAGCATCTCTTCTGGATGTTCAGAAAATAAATCTGAATATCCTTCTCAAAGATTTTCCACAACTTACCAGTAGCAACATGATCCATCTTGGAGTCATGAGCAGCTTTCAGAGTATCCAACCCTGTTCTGACCTTATACATTAACAAGTCATAACAGGTATCAATAGAGAGTTCAGGAGGATTGAAGGTGAAACGATAGTCAGGGTAAAGAAGACTATAGGGTTTAGATCATCTTGAGAACAAAACAGGGATAGTAGAAGAGGATAAGGAGGATGAAGAGCCTGCGATGGAGGTGGTTGAGATAGCATTTAGTGGTTGAGGGTTTAGAACTGGTGTAGAAAGAAGTGGACGGTTTCTGTTTGTGGTTGTGGAAGAGGATGGAATAACAGAAGGAGGAGGCTTTTTCTGAGGGGGAAGTTCAGAAGAATCTGCATGGTAAATTTTATGAATGAGCTTCACAAACTGTTCTTCAGTTTTGGGTATTTTGAGAGACTCTGTAGGTTTCTTCTGCTTCTTTGCTTGCTTAGCATCAGGTATTTCTTCTGTGACCTTTCTCTTCAGCTTCTTTTCTTTCTTCTTCTTGTCCTTTTTTCTTAACTCATCCAGAGATTGAATAGTTCTTCCTCGAATCCAAGCAGGATCAACAGAAGTTTGTGCTTTAACACATGACTTCAGATAGCATTTAACAGATTTGTCTAGCTCCTCTTTGAACATGTGAGAGAAACTCACAACAGGAGTGGTCACCTTTTCAATCAGCTGCATCCCTTTTAGAGACAGAGCATTCAGAATACTCCCTCGGATAGCAGTCAAGTTCTGAGACGAGCCAGCTGCTCTCAGAATATCTATCAAGCCACTCTCAATCAGAATATCTAAAATCATTCTTCCAAAAGGAATAGTATTCTTCTTGAGTTTAGGATTCTTCTGACGTTCTTCATCTCTTGATTCTTCAATATTTGTCTTTAGATGTTGAAAAAGAATGTGAGGTAGATTGACTCTCATGCCTTTTTCAATGCAGAATAATACATACTTCTGATACTGATTGACATAGGTAGCAGAGTTTGATGGTTTTCTATGATAGAGAGATCCCAGAATGATCTCAGCCCATACTCTGTAGGAAGGCTTCAAGTCAGTAGTGTAGGGAGAGGCAACACCAGAAGAAAACAACTCTCGATCAATTTTATCCCAATCAGTTCTTCCATGAAGAGCACCAGTGATTCCATTTATACCATCAAGACCATACAATTTCCTTATCAACTTCTCAGTCACAACAACTTCATACCCTAGCACAAAGGAGATGATGGCAGTTGAAGTAACCGTAGCATGTGTCCAGAATTCCTTAACCAATAAGGGGTAAACTGGTCCAATCAACCTTTCAAAGAAATTTCACCAACTTTGTACTAGCATTGCAGTTTTGGTTTTGAAATTATGTGCCATGAGATTTTCAAAATCCACCATTGTTTCGCAGAGAACCTCCAGTTCATCATAAGTAATCGAACAAGACTTCAAAGGAAGATTTGCATATTTCTTTTGTTGAACTTGATGTGACGATGATGCCTTGCGTTGAACATTTGAAGATGAAGCCATGGATACACACTGAGATTCGGGTTCAGTAACTACGGTTTATGCAAAATGAGAGAGATGAACCAATATGACAACGAACAAAGAGAGAGAATGGAAAGAGATGAAATGTTATGGAGATGAGTTTATATAGGCACAGATTTGAAATGAAATGCAATTAAATTCTGAGAATGAACAGTTACAAAATGCCGAAAATCAAATGCATTTAATGTTGAGTGACGTTAGGGTAAAACGTGATATTTGAAATGATTTGCACAGTTACCTAGGGCGGCGTCTCATCAACTGCACGCATGCTTGTCCAATTAGAGTGAACACGTGTTCATCTTCTGGAGTAGCTGGTGACAGCTGTTTTGCTTTAAAAGAGATTCTGAATCAACTTAGACATATGAAACGTTAGCAATAACAAAATCAAAATATATAGAAAGTTGAATGCAATGTCAAGAAATCTTAACACCAGTAACAATTAACGAAATAAAATAAGTTGCAGGAAGTAAATAGTGCAGATCAATTGTTAACCCAGTTCGGTGCAACGTCACCTTCATTTGGGGGCATCCAATCCAAGAAATAAATCCACTATAATAGTATTAGTTTGAAGTTTCAAACAACCTCTAATTTTACAAACTTCACAACTGATCACTACCCGTGCTATTTCTATCTAAGACTCTCCTAGATATGAGACCCCTCTAACTTCCCTTGAATCACACAACAATGATAAACAACAATGACAACAAGTAAAAGACACACTTCCAATGAAACAAAATCCACTATTGCTTAAAGCTTATGAGTGATTCACAATTACAACTTAACTAACAGTCCAACTCAAATATCAACACGATACAAGAGTGGCTCACAAACAATAAAGAACAAACTAAACCCTAATGAATATTCTAACACTTGTGTCTTCTGTCTTGCTTAGGTTTAGAGTCTTTCTTTTTTTATAGCCAAAGAACTCATGGGCTTCGTGAATCAATGGGATAAATAAATAGTAGATCAAAAACAATTTTAAGCATAACATTTTGGAACGTAAGCTAATGTTTCCTTAAATGTTTTGACATTTGCAGCACAATCGTTTGTATAATCTTCGAAACATAATCAAATAAAATCTTCTGCACACAATCATGAAATTAATATAATGTTTCCCTAAATGTTTTGACATCCAATCTTGTGAAACAAATCTTCAAATATCTCAGCTTGAAACAAATATTTAGAGAATCAAATCTTCTTACACGCTTCTTGGATCGTAGTAAACACAAAACAAATTTTCTGAGAATCTAAAACAAATCTTCCAAATATAAAAAGAAGTCACACTTTGATGTCGTACCAACATGTCAAGACATCTTGTCCAACATTTTTCTGAAATACTTTAAACTTTATAGACTTTTATGAATAACAATTAATAATTAAAATAAATTATAAAGTTATGTTATAAATAGTTTTTTATAAATTATATTATCACAGTAAAAAAAAGGTAATATAGTATTATAAAAAAGTGTTATAAAATTATTATAATTAAATGAGGTCATTGAAAATATCTATATTCATTGAATAAAAAGGTATTTCTCTCTTATAACTTTGCTTTTATTTTGACCAAATAAATAAAATAAAATAATTATTCAAAATATTAAATTAAATACTACTTCCAGTCTTTTTTATAAGAGACACTTCACCTTTCTAGATTTATTAAATAATTAATGTACCTAGTCAGTATTATAGACCAAATACATTAATTATTTAATGAATCTAAAAAAGTGAAGTGTCTCTTATAAAAAGGACCGGAAGAAATGTTTTTAAATACTTTTTCACATTTATCTAATGGAGTGTGATTTAAAATCTAATTTATCAGGAAAGAAAGGGTTTTAGTAAGAAGAAAAAGAAAATATAAATAAAATAAATATGATTTCTTAACTTTTTAAGTTGTTAAAAGATGATTTTAGAGGGCTTTTAAACTTAATTGTAGTTTTAATCTCTTTATTTTATTTCATTTACAAAATTAATACACTTTGTACATATTTGGGATATTCGGACCGATCAGGCAAGTCAGCGCCTGAGAGATGAGATGGGAGCAGAACAACAGTTAAGTCTAAAATTCAAAGGATATGAGTTCTCCACCCGGTTACAGACAGGCTCCGCAGGTCGGCGTGCAAACGTTACAAGCAGACACTTAACATTCCATTCAGGCCGGACGTAACCGCCATCTGCACACAAGGAGACCCCGCCTTTATGGAAGTTACAATTCTTTAAACTAAACGGCGGGAGTTATGGCAGTTCTCTCATTATGGAGGGAATCCAAAGCTCCTCCATTAATGAAGGAGATTATGGCTCCAACAAATATAAATAGAGCTCCCAACCGAGGGATAAGCAAGACACATATTTTCTTGAGTTCGCATCAACTGTGCTGCTCTAATCCCTAAAGCTAAACACCACAAACTCCTGTGTGACCTCGTCAGAATCTTCTTCCAAAAGGTAATCAAAAGTGTTCTACAGGAATATTTGGTGCCCATAGTGGAGCATAGGTAAAACTTTCCCAGGCTGCACATTACTTCACATACCTTTAACACCGAAATGTCCAGACCATCACCTAGCAACGAAGAAACTCCGCCTGACATGACTCAACTCTTGGCCATGGTAGAGGCCCTGAGGCAGCAAAATGAGACCTTCCAAGACATCATCCAGATTTTGCAATCCTATACAACACAAAAAGAAGAGTCCCTAGAGGAATCCCTTGATCTACAGTCTTTAGTGGAAGCCGTTTGGGAAGATACGGTGCCGGAGAATTTCAAGCCTCCTCCCTTGCCACCCTTCGACGGTAAGAGTGATCCTCAGGAGCATATCATCGCGTTCAACAATCAGACAACCATAGTTGGCACTTCAGACTCACTGAAATGCAAGCTGATGGATGGAACTTTCAAGGACGTGGTGTTGCGTTGGTATATGAGTTTGCCCAAGGAATCCGTCCTAATGTATTCCAATTTGGGCAAGAAAATGGTGCACCATTTCTCATCCAGCAAATACCACAAGGTATCCACCACAAGTTTGTTTAACGTACTACAACCACAATCTGAATCTCTCAGAGAGTACATGGCCCGTTTCAATGAAGAAACTATTCAAGTTTCCTGCCCGAATCAAGAAATGGTCGTCGAGGCTTTTCAGAGCAGACTCCGGGTCGGACATTTCAACGAATCCCTGGCTAAAAAACCGGCCTCTAACATGGAGGAGGTAATGAACCGTGCTGATTGCTACATCAAGGAAGAAGGGAGTAACATGGAGAAATGAAATTGGGACGCTCGTGAGAAGCCTCTTAGAAAACAAGAGAAGGTTCCTCCTCAAAAAGAAAGACCAAGATACCTACGACGCACCAATGCCGATGCGACGATTCAACGATGACGTCGGGGAATCCTTTACTCCTATGAACATCAAGAGAAGCGACATCCTGCGTGAGGTCGATCACCTGGGGCTTATAGTTAGACCAGCGCGGGCATTGACGGTCAGGGCAACTGAGCAGAAGGGAGACGACCCCTAGTGTACAATTCACCAGGTGAAGGGTCATCTCACAGAGGACTATATACAACTTAAACTTGAAATGGAGGCCTTGATACAACGCGGGAAGCTATCAGCCTATATAAAAGAAGACGGATCAGCGGCAGCAAGAAAGAGAAGCCCGAAACAAAAGGATTCCGACGCAAATAGGATGCAATCCAAGAAGGGAAAGTCCACAGAAGGAGTCCATGAAACTCGCATATCCCGGCATACCTTGAACACCATCGCTGGGGGATTCGAGGGGGAGGGGAAACTAGTTCCGCCCAGAAGCGTTACGAACATTTGGTGATGAATATTTCCCAAAATGACATCCCATAAACTGAGGTCGCAGTTTCAACCACGGTGAGCTTCTCAAAGAAAGATTCCAAAGGAGTGTTGGCGCACGAGAACGGCCCAATGGTCATCAAAGTCTACATCAAAGATTGTAGTGTTAAGAGGGTACTCATCGACCCCGGAAGCTCGGCCGATTTCTTGTATTGGGATGCTTTTAAAGGCATAGGAATGGATGCTTCAGAAATGATGCCTTTCGAGGGAACACTAATTGGTTTCTCGGGCGAGCAAGTGCAGGTGTTTGATCATATGCCAATTGCAACAGTGTTTGAAAGTGGACACAACGCCAAATTCGTAAAAGTAAGATACCTCATTGTGAATGCGGCGTCCCTATAAAACATAATCATCGGAAGGCCGGCTTTCAACGTCTTGGAGGCCGCACTATCCAGACTATGCCTAACCATGAAGTACCCCCTGAGCAGTGGGGAGGTATGAGTATTCAAAGGAGAACAACGCCTGGCCCGAAAATGTTACAAAGATAGTCTGAAGCTAAAGAAAAAGATTTTGGGTTCTTTCGGGGAGGTCAACTTGCTAAACATTGACTGATCGACCTCGATCCCAAGGAAGATCCAACACCAGATAGCATCATGACAATCGAAGACGTAAAAACAATACAAATCGGCGCGGACACATTCTTGATGACACGGATAGGATCTGTCCTGGCTCCTGACAAAGAGCTAGGAATCATTCAGACTCTCAGAAGGAATCTAGATCTATTTGCGTGGAAACCCTTTGATATGCCGGGCATTGATCTGGAAATCATGTGTCATCAATTGGCCATCGACCCAACATAGAAAATGATCATGCAGAGAAAGCGGAAGATGGGGGAGAAATGGAGCATGCTATTGAGGAGGAAATGGGAAAATTGCACAAACCCGGGTTTATCAGAGAAATCAAATACCCGACTTGGCTCTCCAATGTAATAATGGTCAAGAAAAAGACAAGCAAGTGGCGAATGTGTGTGGATTTTACGGATCTGAACAAGGCTTGCCCCAAAAATCCTTACCCTCTTCAACACATTTATCGATTGATCGACAAATCATTAGGGTTCAGGCTACTCAGCTTCATGGATGCATATTCCAGGTACAATCAAATACCGATAAGCTCAGAAGATGCTCCCAAACCCGCCTTTATGACAAGTCGCAGCAATTATTATTATGAGGTCATGCCTTTTGGCCTCAAGAATGCCATGGCTACCTATCAACGTTTGATGGATACGGTGTTCGCATCTAAGATCGGCAGGAACCTAGAAGTTTACGTGGACGACATGGTAATCAAAAAACCCGAGGGCCGAGGTCATGTTATTGATTTGGAAGAAACATTCAAGACAGTCAAACAATTCAACATGAGGTTCAACCCGGACAAATGTACCCTTGGCGTTCCCGTTGGCAAATTTCTAGGTTTCATGTTAACTCACAAGGGAATCGAGGCAAATCTTGATAAATGCCAGACAACCTTAGATATGAAGAGTCTGACGTCTAAGAAAGAGGTCCAACAGTTGACCGAAAGGCTCGCAGCTTTATCTCGATTCTTGTCATGTGCAAGAGACAAAGCCATACACTTCTTCTCAACAATACAGAAATCTGCCGACTTCACCTGGTCGGAGGAGTGGGAAAGGGCATTCGTAGAAGTCAAGAAGTTCTTATTTGCACCACCCATCTTGGTGTGTCTGGAAGCCTATCGGTCTTGGGGAGGGCTATCAGCTCGGCACTAGTACAGGACAGAGAGAAAGGCGAAAGGCCGGTTTATTTTGTAAGCAAGGTGCTAAAGGGCGCTGACTTACGTTACCAGAAGATAGAAAAGATGGCATTAGCAGTGGTAATCACGACCAGGAAGTTATGCCATTACTTTCAGGAATACTCGGTCATGATCAAAAAAAACTACCTGGTAAAACAGGTACTGAAGAAGCCCGACCTCAATGGAAGAATGGTATCTTAGGTTGTCGAACTATTGGAGTATGATATCACGTTCGAATCCAGAAGCGCGATAAAGTTTCAACTTCTAGCCGACTTCCTTGTAGAATTCACATCATCAGACGAGGAATTCATGACCAAATGGATTTATCCGTGGACGGATCGTTAAACCTTAAAGGCAGTGGGGAAGGCATCGTGTTAAAAGGACCAGGAGATGTAATCCTAGAACAATCCCCAAGTTTCAATTACCAAGCAAGCAATAACCATGCAGAATATGAGGCTGTCATAGCAGGCCTAAGACTGGCTAGAGAGGTTGGGGCTTCTCACCTGTTAGTACGAACCGACTTACAATTGGTAGCTAGCCAAATCAGAGGAGATTATCAGATGAAGGATCCGTCCTATTGAAGTATCTACAACATACTTTACGCATGACCTGAGGTTTTCTCACATTTAAGGCACTACACGTACCAAGGGAAGACAACGCAAGGTCCGACTTGTTAGCACGGTTGGCTAGCACAAAAGGCTCGGGGCTTAACAAGACAGTTATACAGGAAACAAATGAGACTCCAAGCTTTGAAGCAGGGGAGGTCCTGGCTCTTGTTAGTAGAGAAGGATGGAAAGATCCTATTGTACGATACTTAACTCGGGATCTGTTATACGAGGATGAGCTAGAAGCTCGCAGGATTAAAAGAAGGGCGGCACGTTTCTTAATGGTGGCTGATCAACTCTATAAAATGGGCAGTTCAATCCCAATGCGAAGATGCTTGTCGGAGGAGGAGGTAGGATCAGTAATGAGGGAGGTGCATGAAGGGGCTTGTGGTAGCCACATAAGAGGTCGGGCACTACGTGGGAAAATTCTTCAGTCTGGATATTACTGGCCGAGTATGCTACAGGATTGTGCTCGGTTTGTGGAATGTTGTGAGAAGTGTCAGATACACGCCCCATTCATACATTCCCCATCTGAGTTGCTCCATTCAGTAATATCCCCTTGATCGTTCTATCAATGGGGATCTGATATCCTGGAGGCAGTTCCAAGGATAATAGCAGACAGGGTACAACGATTTTACTGGAGAAATATCGTCTTCTGATTTGGCTTACCCGGAGTCATCGTCTCGAATAATGGCACCCTGTTTGCCAACGCATCCGTTGTGGAATTCTGCAAGAATCTAGGGATCCGCAATCGTTTCATCTCTGTGGAGCACCCACAAGATAACGGACATACCGAGTCGGCCAATAAAGTCATCTTGTCAGGAATGAAGAAAAAACTAGATGAAGCCAAAGAAATGTAGGCCGACTACTTATAGGAAATATTATGGTCTTACCACACCACTCCACAGTCCACCACTAAGGAAACCCTCTTTCGTATGGTATACGGATCCGATGCCATGATCCTGGTTGAGATCGATTCCCCCACTTGGCGCATGAAACATTTTGATGAGGGCACTAACAATGAAGGGTTAGATGTTGAGGCCGACCTAATAGATGTGGTTCGTTCCACGGCACAAATAAGAGAGGTCACTCTAAAACAGAGAATGGCGAGATGTTTTGATTTGAAGGTAAGGCCGAGAAGCTTCAAAGTAGGCGACTTGGTTCTGAAAAAAGTCATTAAGTCAAAGAAGAATGAAAACTCGCGCCTAATTGGGAAGGACCATACAGGATCAAAGAGGTCCTCAACAACGGGGCCTATTGTTGTACCCCAATTTTTTACCCTGAGATTCCACATTATTTTGTGCATAGTGTGATCATCACCATCATTATTGTTCATATTTCATGTACTAACAAAAAAATATACAAAAAAAAGAGATTGTGTTTTTCTTATTGCTTGTTTCCCCAAGGTAGGTGGTTGATCAAGAGGCTCAAGCATTATCATATGCTCAAATGATTATCCCCATCAAAATCAAATTCCAAGAGTGGCTAAATTCAAGATCAACAACTTCCAATTTCATCTGGTGCACAAATTAGAGTTTTTGACCTAATTCATCTGGGGAGTTGACTTTTAATCAGGACATGGCTCCATAGCTCAAACTATGATTCAAGGATCTCCAATACAACATTATAATCCACTCGTGTCATTCATTTGAAGATCAGAGCTTGATTCAATAGAAAATCACAAAAATACAATTCATTTGGAAAAAGTCAATTGTTCAAGACTGCCTTTGACTTTTAGAAAATTTGGTCAACCATGGACTTTTGAAGATCAAAATCACTAATATATGATTTTTGAAGCCATTTGATCAAGGAAAATCAATCAAAAATAAAAAATTCAACAAAAGTCAAAGTTGGAAAATTTATTTCATTATTGAATTATTTTCAAGTGTTTTAGCTATAACTTCATGGGCAAGTAACTTCAAATTTCAAGTATGCAACTGAAAAATCTTCCAACATGAAAGTTGTAGATCTTAATCCAATGAACAACTTTGTCACATATAACTTTTTCCCAAAAAATGAATCATTTGAGAGTTATGGGATCATGAAGTTTCTAACAAAAGACTCCGAAAATTCTAAGTGTTTTAACCTAGCTTTTTTTCTCAACTTTATGGATTCTTTTCACCAAGATCCAAGATGAATTTGAAGGAGAACCAAAGACAAAAGTTGAAGAGTGTTGCAAGGTCTTTCCAAATATACCATTAGCACAAGATTTCAATGGTTGAGCTAAGAGATATGAATTTGTAAATAGAGCACCATAACACTTGAATTCCAAGCCATGAACATGAAGAACAAAGCTCCAAATCCAATTCAAATATGCATAGACATTGCTTGCAGACCCTTTTGCTTGTTCTAAGCACCATAATCAGATGATTTTACTTGCTTTTGAGCTATGGACCAAGTGATTCAAGTCTTAACCAATGTATAATACCATTTCAAGCATAAAGCCATGACTTCCATTTTGGAAAAGCTACTTTAATCACCAACAACTCTTGCTTGGAGCTTCCAACTTGTTTTCTCTGCACCAAAAGTGATTCAAGTCCAACAAGCAACCATCTAAGCTGCAGAGAAGCCACCCCAGGTTCATGTTTAAAGCATTGCAAGTACTATGGGAACCATAACTTCAAGCTTTCTTCACCAAGAAGCAAAGTTAAATAACTTTCACATGTGAACTCCAAATGATCTGATTTCTTCACCCACAAACCCTAATTATTACCTATAAATAGAGACCAAAGCCTCCTGCATCAAACACACCAGAATTCTTCAAGCCACCTTGAAAGTCCATTTTTTTGTCATTTGCATTTCAATAACCATTTCAAGTTCTGAGAACTTTGAGTGTCAAACAACCTTCCAAACAACTTCTAAGAATCATTTAGAAGTTGTCTACCATACTCACCACCTTCAGAAACATTCCAAAACCAAAATAACCATCAAACCTCTATTAAAGAGCATCCTCAAACCTTAAACTCAAATCTTTCATTTTGTTCAAGCATTATCCAAACTACTAGTTCAGATATATTCTATATATCATATAGAAGCTATCCAAGCCATTAATCCACATCTGTAACACTTGGAACAGAACTTTCCATTTCAAATTTTTCGGTTCTGCAGGTACTATCGGGTTAACACTTCCAGGATTTCTCAAGCTCAAATAAGCATTCCAAAAGCTTCACTAGGTTGCCAGGAAGCTATCCAGATCATTCACACAGTTCTGTAACACCTCTAAGTTCAGTTTAGATACCCAGCTTCAAGAGGTAAGACCTTAAACTTGAACTCATTAATAGAGGTACCATTTTGATTAAAACTCGATACCATTGTGTTTAGAATTGTTTAAGGATCAAAAGCCCTCAGGTTTCAGTCATTTATTCACAATGTAGATCATTTAATTTTAGTTTGAAATTTTAGGGTTCATAGTTGTAATACGGTGAACTGACTTTTTATCGAAATGTCGCGGTTAAGCATGAGTCGCCATCGACTTTTATTTTATCCAAATTAATCAGAAAGGCTAAAAGAACAGGAAAAACCTTTTAAATAGAAACTGAGTTCGGGGGGTAATTATGCAAAGGGAAGGTGTAAGGCACCCTTTGCATCCATGGTTTTCCATGGGCTCTTAATTGCTTTGCTCGTTTGAAGGAAATGTAGAAGAAGAGAATACAGACTTTAGCTCGTAAATGAGCGTAGCCATATTGAAGGTTTATGAAAAAAGGGTAGAAAAAAGATTTTAGCCAGAGCAAGGCAATTAGGAGCAATTACCTGGTTAGATGAAAAATGTTCTTTAGCCTTTCAAGGTGAAAGGGTCTATCCACGCCATAAGAGTGCAGGAAGTCTTTCGTTTGGATGTTAATGGGTCATCGAGTTATCGTTCGCCTTAAGACTGTCCCATGCCATAGGAGGGCAGGTAGTATAAAGGGAAGGATCAGAATAGCCTTCTTCGTTAGGCAACCAGAGGATACCTCAGCACTTCGTAGGCAACTTCGAGGGACGAGATCATATTTAGCGAATCGAAGACAGCATCATTAGGGACCTATGATCTTGAGAATGAACTGAGGGCAACATTGCTGAGGTATCCTCGTATTTGACGGACGAGACTATTCTGCATTTAAAACACAAGGCAACATGCAACAGGCAACAGGCAACATGCAACAAGAGGGGTACCATAAAAGGTGTGGGTGTGCAACAATCACGTGATGATCAAATTCAATTATATTATCTTGTAATTAGGTGATTCTAATTCAATTCAGGGTTAACACTCCCTAGGATTACTAACCACAGCAATTAATATGGGGAAGGGGAAAAAGAAACCAGCGGACCAGCAGTGCAATAAATCTGACATAAGTAATAATTAAAAGAAAATAAAAAGATGAATTTCACGGTTACCGAACATTCGAGCTTTGACTGGTTGGCTAACCCTGAAAATTGGAAAAGGAAAAATAAACACAAAGGGGTGAGTGTAGGCGGAGTTCATTATATTTGAAGAAACCCTAATTTAATAAAAAGAGGCAAAAGCAAATATTTAAATAAATACAGAAATCAGGGACTTAGCTTCTCAATTGGCGTGGCGCATGGCTGAAGGATCCTTGACTAATCCTAGAAAGTCGAACACAAAGAAGATAATTGTTAGTGCATTAACTGATCTATAACCCTGATTTATCGGGGTAAACACAAGGCATATAACCCAGAAGGCGAGATTAGATAATAAAAATTAAAAAGAGAAAAGGTTTTGAAAATATTCAAGGTAAACCCTAATTTTCTAAGAAAAGATTTGAATAACATAAGGTAAATAAATAAAAAGAAAGGTTTTTGAAAACGTCAGGGTTTTTAGGGAATGAGGTTTTATGAGAAAAAGTCGACACTAATTTAATGAATGATACCTACCTAAGACTCCTAGGATTGTTTTGTTTAAAGTCGAGGCTAGACAATCCTAAAATTAATTATTGGTTATAAACCTAATTAGTTTTAATTGACTAATCCTAATTAACTTAAACCTAAATTATTTAACCTAATTTACCTAATTAATTAAATCAAATTAACCTAATTAAAATTAATTATTTAAAATCCTAAAACTACACTAAATGAAAATTAATCTTAATTTAGATAATAGGCTAATTAGGTTAAACAAATAATATAGAGATAATAAAAAAAAACAATAAAAAACACAAAAACAACAAAAAAACGAAAGGAATAAAGAAGAAAAATTAGCTGGGCGCTGGCGTTTCTGTGTGGCCAATCCTTGATGGAACACCATGGGCAAACGCTTCCAAGGCGTCTGATCACGTCTCTGTAAGATCTGATGGTTGATAAGTGATGTGCATCATGGTCCATCATGAAGCGCGTGCACTGGATTAGCTAATAACTGAATGTGGAAAAAAAAACTTTGTCTGAGCCTGGACTCGAACCCAGGCCATGGTAGTCAAGAGAGCGTGTGTGATGCCATGTATGATGCGCGTTAGTAGTTGTCACATAAAGGAAACTAAATTTATATAAACAAAACAAAGTTTGAATTTAAAAAAAAAACGCGCTGGTATGTTCATCTTCTTCCTCGCGAATTAACAGAGATAAGGCAACGTTTTTTTCGTGGTAATAGACCTGCAATGTTCAAACTCATAACATACGCATGATAAATCTTCAACAAAGCCACAGTTCGCTTGCAAATCGACTCCTAAACATTCTGAGGCCATTAATTTGATCTAATTTTGGGTAAAACGTGAAACCCCATCTTGAAGCTTCTGAACCCTAGCTATGGCAGATTTGCATACCTACACTCAAACTTCAATTAACCTATGTAGAAAGCTTCAAAACATCATCATCAACAAGTATATGCAATCAAATCATATCAACTATGCAAGAATTAGTGGAATCGATTCAAACAAAAACACAACAAACCGAGGCGCTATAGGCGTGATTCCGGACGTGTTTATCAAGGGTGATGATGTGATTGGCTTCAGAGAGATCCCAGGAAGGTCGTTTGATCCTCTAAACTTCTTGAATTAGCCTGGAATTCCAAACCGAGTTGCTCTTTTTCTCTTGAATTTTTGAAGTTGATACGTGCTCTTCTTTGCTTGCAACCCTTGTGAAAAATCCTCCCCTTGTACGTGAGATTGTCATGAATATATAGGCCAGTGAATTAGGTTAACAAACTTAGAGAAAATCCAATCAAATATTTTCACTTTGATGATAGAAAGATTTGATTTATCTTTTGCACCTCAACCTTCTATTTCGACCTCATCATATTTTCATACTATTGCCTCACGTATAATTTCTTGATTTCCAACCAATTTGGACTAATCAAATCATATAATACTATTAATTCATGGTTTTTTTATTTGATTTTAATTGAGATTAACTAAATAATATCAACCATGAAATAAATAATATTTGACCTTGGGCCTTTAGATGATTTAAAAAATATGTTCCTTTAATTTATTCTACTATTTTGTGATTTTATTCAATTTATTTGTTTTTTTTTAATGAATAAAAATTAAAATAAATCAAATAAATGGCACAAAAATATGAGAACAAATTTATGGACCCTTATTGAACTCATGATCATGTGTAGAAGCTTCAACTTAGGCCCGCTAGTCAAAATAAACAATTTTGTTCAAGTTGACTTTTATGCATTTCTCCAAAATTGTCCAACTTTAGAAAACCATAACTCCTTCATCGTTTATCATATGAATGTGTTCTAGGACCTTTAGGAAAGCTCAGGATGTCCTCTATAAGCCACTTTGGAACATATTTTTCATTCGAGGATTTTATCATGAAGATATTGGTCCTGACAAAAACTAGCTTTTTGCGAGCTTCTAGAAGGACCTGTAATGTTATGGCTCATATCTTCCAAATGATGTATTTCTTGAACTTGAGCCCTGTGATTGCAAGCTTCTCCAAATATTATGTGTTTTGATGAAGACAACATGTGTGCACTCATAACTATCAAGAAAGGATTTATCAAAGATTGTACTACTCAAATTATGAAAGCCAAAGAAGATTGTCAACATACAAGATCACTTGAAGACTTTATGAAGCTCATCTTTCTAATAGGTACAAACATGTTCTTATAAGAATAAATTTAGTGCTCAAAATCATCCTCAAATCATGTGCATTTTGGCTTGTTAAAAATTCTGTTTTTCTAACTTTTTCAAACTGGAAATCGCTTTCCTATAAGTGGAAATCGATTTCCTATGCGTGCCCAGCCAAATCAGTTTCTGGAGATTTGTTTTTTGCTTGTGGAAATCGATTTCCTGTGGTGGTAAATCGATTTCCAGTATCAGTTTTTGAATTTTAAGGCACAACGTTTCAGGGAAATCGATTTCCATCGTTCCAGAATCAAAAAACAGTATGTTTACAATTTGAACGTGAACCTTTTCTATACAATCAAACTTTGCACATTTTCATTGTATCATACTCATTCCTAGGGGTGTTAAGACACTATATATATCCTATATTTTCAGAATTCAAATTACCTCTTCCTATTGCAATTTAACATCATTCTATATCATAAAATTTTCATTCAAGTGTTGTGATTACCAAACTTTCAAAAGAATTTTATGCATTGTCTCATAAACCATAAACAGAAAATTCATATCATATCCATCAACTTTTGAGCACTTGTTATTCTTATAAATTGCATGATTGGTAGAGAAGATCAATCAAGTGATTGATACATTGTGTGGTTGTCGTTTTTTTTTACCTCCCCGTTTCACTTGGGAGGACGGCACGCTAGACCCTGCACGCGAAATTTGGAAGGAGAATGCGCTCGTGGTGGGATGAATTTTGTTTCAGTTCTTCCTACGATATCACACGAACTTTCTTATTTTTACTACGAGTAGGAAAGGGGAAAAAAGATCTCAACTAAACCCTATGAGTTTGCTAAGTGTGGAGATTCACCTAGACTAGAAATTCTGGAGTCCGGGAGGTCGGTTATACATAGGGAAGAGTTTAAACACCCTACATATCTGTAGTACTCTACAGGAACCTTCTCTGTGTCTAAATGTGTTTGTGCTGCTAATGATTATTGGGAAAGTTTCTCCTTTGTATTAGGAGAAGGAATTGAATTGAAAAGAAGAAAGACAGACTGACTGACTGACTATTTTTGGTATTTTATTAGCTCGCTGAGATTCCTTGTGAACCTCATGCCTACATATCCCTAATGGAAGTCAGAGCTTAATGTAGTTCGGGGAACTAATTAATTATTAATTATTTTTAGGTGCCTTGCTTGAAGCTCAAGGTTTAAGCTTGAATTAAATCTCTGTTTACAGTAAAGAGACATGAAGTCATCTTTATAGAGAGGTATTTCTACTATTCCACCATAAACATTAAAAGAGTGACAGAATAACTGAATTCATTTCATTAAGAGAGTGACCTTACTTGTGTGTTTGCAAGTATGCTAGTATCTCTTAAATGAAAGAAAGATGCTCGTCCAAATTAGGGAAAGTTACCACATGTCTGGGTTTTACTGCCAGCTCATGCCTTTCAAAATCCTAAATGGGAGACTTGATTAAAATGAAATGAAATGTAATGTTTGTTTGTTTGTTTGAATGTGGTGAGATAGAAGAAAGATCTCTCTATAGAGATAAGCTATGTCTATCTACTGTATAAAAGATTTAATTTTTTAGCTGGCTTGAATGAGGCCCAAGCTTGAGGCTTTTGATTGATGTATTATTTATTGACTCTGGGAGATAACTTTACTGGGGAGAATTTAAACTAAGGAGTTTTTGTGTTCTGTACAAAGCCCATAATTGAGGCTGACTCTACTTAAGGAAACTCTATTTGTGTGCCTTGTATGAAGCCCAAGGTTGTGGCTGACTCTTACTGAGGATGGTTATTAATTTGTGCCTTGTATGAAGCCCAAGGTTGTGGCTACTCTAACTAGGGGGAATATTATTTTCTGCCTTGTACAAAGCCCAAGGTTGTGGCTGACTGAGTATGAATGACTCTAATAGGGAAAAGATCCTAGATGTTAGGAATCTTTGACACATGAAGTATGGTTTATCTTCCTTGTACAAAGCCCAAGGTTGTGGCTAACTTAAAAATGAAAGACTCACTAGGGAGACTCTATTATCTGCCTTGCACAATGCCCAAGGTTGAGGCTGACTATTAACAGGGGAGTTTTATTGTTTTGGTGCCTTGTATGAAGCCCAAGGTTGAGGCTAACTATTTTTGTTGGATTTTGACTCTACTGAAGGTTTTATTTATTAAAAGACTGATTTTTTGGAAGCTAACCCTTTCCAGGGATTTTGACTCAGCTGGAGAATTTATCTTTTGAAAAGAATGATTTTTGGAAGCTAACCCTTTCCAGGGGTTTTGTTCTTTCAAACAGGTCTTTATTAATTGACTTTGGAGGCTAACCCTTTCCAGGGGTTTTTGACTCTTTTGGGGAAATTATCTCCTAAGAGAAATGAATCTTTGGTTTTTGAAGAAGTGATTTTGGAGGCTAACCCTTTCCAGGGGTTTTTATTAAGATGAAAGAAATGATTTGGAGGCTAACCCTTTCCAGGGGTTTTTATTAAGATGAAAGAAATGATTTAGAGGCTAACCCTTTCCAGGGGTTTTGTGTTAAAATGATTGGCAGAAAGATTATCTAGTGGAGACTTCTTGTTTA
The DNA here is from genome assembly GCF_029867415.1 of Vicia villosa. Classification (NCBI taxonomy): domain Eukaryota; kingdom Viridiplantae; phylum Streptophyta; class Magnoliopsida; order Fabales; family Fabaceae; genus Vicia; species Vicia villosa. The sequence goes on along the minus strand of NC_081180.1, from coordinate 212,023,353 downwards.
AAGCCCAAGATGAAGGCTGACTCTTGCTGAGGATAAGCAAAACATGGATCCTAGACTCTGCTAAGGAAGATTAATGAAGATAAGGGTGATAGAGACTGTCCATGTCTCTCATTCCAAAAGGGTGTACTCAATGTAAAATTGAGACAAACTTAGCTTGTTTGAAGTCTGGCTTAAATTGGAAGAAACTCACCAGGGTATGTTAAAAGGTTACTAAAGACCTATTCCTATGTTTATAAGAAACCTGATGGGTCCTTGTATACAAGCTCAAGAGGAAGCTGGAAATGCTTTTAAGAAGCCTGTGGGTCCTTGTACAAAGCCCAAAAGGAGGCTAATCGAGGGTCATCGAGGGTCCTTGTTATAGCACAAGAGAAAGCTATGTGGTTTTGAACTTATTTTGGCTCTAAGCAAATGGGTAAGAGGTTTCACCGGGAATAATTCCTCTTTGGGTGGATGTGTCCTATTTTTTGGATTCTAAGGTTTTTGCCAAGATGTTTCACCGGGAATAATTCATCTTGGGGGTTTGAACTACAAATCTCTAATTAGGAAAGAGCCTTCACCGGGAAGACATTCTCTCCTAGGCCATATTCCTATAATATATATATATATATATATATATATATATATAGTTTAACTGTCCTAGGGTTTACACTCAAACATAGTTCTAAACAAATATATGCACAGTTTATATTTGACAGTAATTTAAACAAAGACTGTAAATTGAAAGCTTGTAAAGCCTAACCTGGATGGAGTGGAGGCCTTTGAAGAAGTATGTACAAAGCCTCACCAACAGTTGATGGATAACAGTTGAATATATATGATAAACAGTTAATAGTTTTTTTGAAAACAGAAGAAGTGAAGATGGACATAGGTCACATAGGTATCTGAAGAGTTTCACCGGGAATAATGCCCTTCAAATACCAGAAGAATATTTTGAAAACAGAAAGAAGATTTTGTAAATACAGTTTTTGAAAACAAACTAAGAAAAGAAAAAGGTGTTGGGACTTACACTCTAATAGAGGCCCACTTAAAAATGATTTACTGTTTATGAAAACAATTGGGAAAAGATTGAAATGATATAAGGTTTTGTTGTTTGAAAACCTTAATCATCTGTTTAGTCAGAGATTGAAAACAGTTTTGTAAATTGACAAAAGTCAACTTAATTAAGGTAAAGATAAAATCTATACCTAATTAAGACCTAAATAATTAGGTTTTTATCATAAAAATATTTACAAGATGATTAGGTTAAAACAAAATGAAAATATATATATTTTAAAGTATTTAAGAAAACACTTAAAACATACTATTTTAAACCTAATTAAAATACATGAAATAAATAATATTTTTATGATTTTTTTGATTATTCATAAAATAGGTATATTAAATAACAAGTGTGTGAAAAATGAAGTGAAAATGGATTAATTTGATAGGTTAAATAATTATGTGAAGTTTGTGAATAAAACAAAGGAAAATAGTGATAAAAAATTTGGGTTTGTCTCCTTCAAGGCTTGAACCCACGCCCAATAGATTACCAAACAAAACAAATACCAACTGGGCCACGCGCGTGGCTTGTTTAAGAAGGGAGCCCATATGATTATATGTAGAACAAAGCAATGAATGAGCTAAAAAAGAAAATAAATGAACAAAAGGTCTGAGGGGGGGATCGAACCCCAGACCTAAGGCAAGACAAGGCTTTTGGACGCGCGCTGTAACCATTGGGACACTACGATGAATTCGTAGATAACACACCCATCATTCAAAATAAAATAAACTCAAATATGGGAAATTCAAAAAATGGCGCCACCATCTTCATCTTCAACCTCAAGCTTCAAAATTTTGAATTTGCTATCTCCTTCGTTTCTCAACCAAACTTAAAGATTTATGGGTTTTGCTCGTTTTTGAACGAGGATCATGATGGTGTCCTTTAATTTAATTTATTTTCAGTGTAACTCAAAATTCGCACACATGAACACTAAGAACCCTAAAACTGAAATTTAACATGGAATACTCTATATGCATGATATGATGCAATTGATTGAGGGCTAATGATCTATGAAGGTGCAGAAACCAATTGGTAACTTCATTTCTAATTTATCATGCGTGAATTATAGAGTTTGAAGTTCTTGAGGCTTACCTTAAAAATGGAGATTTGGCTCTGATCAAAAGGTGTTACAGAGCTGTTGTAACGATCTAGATAGCTTCAATGACTCCTTTGGAAGGTGTTGAAATGCCTGGCTTGGATTGAAATTGCCCAGAACTTCTTGCTCGACCCCAACTGCAACAGCTCCAAGTGAGAGGTGAATATGATGATTCTCCATGCCCAGAAGTGTTTCAGAGGTTTGGATCACCTCTAAATGACTCCCCTGAAGGATAGAAAAACACTTAGAAAGGGGGGGGTTTGAATAAGTGTAGCTTTAAAAACTTGACTGATAAAAATAAATTGCACAGTTATTTTTATCCTGGTTCGTTGTTAACTAAACTACTCCAGTCCACCCCCGCAGAGATGATTTACCTCAACCGAGGATTTAATCCACTAATCGCACGGATTACAATGGTTCTCCACTTAGTCCGCGACTAAGTCTTCTAGAGTATCCTGATCACAACCTGATCACTCCAGGAACAAATGCTTAGACACAAGCTAAGACTTTCTTAGAGTATCCTGACCACCACGTGATCACTCTAATTACAACTGCTTAGACACAAGCTAAGACTTCCTAGAGTATTCTGATCCACACGATCACTCTAGTTCCTTACAACTTAATGTAATCAATTCTAAGAGTATTACAATTGCTTCTTAAAAGCTATAATCACAAACTGTGATATTTCTCTTAACGTTTAAGCTTAATCTCACTAATATATTACAACAACAATGTAGTGAGCTTTGATGAAGATGAAGATTCTGAGCTTTGAATAGAACAGAGCAAGTTAATATGAGTTGTTTTGTTCCAGAATCGTTAACCTTGCTTCTCATCAGAACTTCATATATATAGGCGTTGGAGAAGATGACCGTTGAGTGCATTTAATGCTTTGCGTGTTCCGTACAGCATCGCATTTAATGTTATACGCTTTTGTCAACTACCTCGAGCCTTGTTCACGCTGTGTCTACTGACGTTGCCTTTAATAGCTTCTAACGTTCCTTTTGTCAGTCAGCGTAGCCTGCCACTTGTACTTCCTTCTGATCTGATGTTTGTGAATACACGTTTGAATATCATCAGAGTCAAACAGCTTGGTGCAAAGCATCTTCTGATCTTCTGACCTTGAAGTGCTTCTGAGCGTGATACCATCAAAACTTCAGTGCTTCTGATCTCATGTTCTTCTGATGCTTTCATAGACCCATGTTCTGATTCTGCTTCGACCATCTTCTGATGTCTTGCCAGACCATGTTCTGATGTTGCATGCTGAACCCTTTGAGACAAAGCTTCTGAGCGTTGAATTATGCATACTCTTTATATATTTCCTGAAAAGGAAATCGCATTTGATTAGAGTACCATATTGTCTTAAGCAAAATTCATATTATTGTTATCATCAAAACTAAGATAATTGATCAGAACAAATCTTGTTCTAACAATCTCCCCCTTTTTGATGATGACAAAAACATATATAAATGATATGAATTTGCGATCAGAAAGAGCAGACGGCAAAAGACAAATTACACAGCTATAGCATAAGCATGTGAATATGTCTCCCCCTGAGATTAACAATCTCCCCCTGAGATAAATAATCTCCCCCTGAAATAAATACTCGAAGAACTTTAATAAAAGACTTCCCTGATTATTTCGGTAGAGACGATCACATAAGCTTCTGTCTTCAGAGAATTCATAGCTTCTGACTTCTGCTTCCATTGGACAGCTTCAGAACTTGAATTTCTTTAGATCCCTAGAACACTCATAGCTTCTGATTCCTGCTTCCATTTAGGACAGCTTCAGAACTTGAATTTCTTTGATCTTCAGAACATTCACAACTTCTGATTCCTGCTCCCATCTAGGACAGCTTCAGAACTTGAATTTCTTTGATCTTCAGAACATTCACAGCTTCGGATTTCTGCTTCCATTTAGGACAGCTTCAGAACTTGAGTTTTCTGGATCTTTAGAACATTCACAGCTTCTGATTTCTGCTTCCCTCGGATAGCTTCAGAGCTTTGAATTTCTACCAACATCACTTCATGCTAGATTTGTATCAGAACATTGTTGAATGTACCAGAGCATCATCAGAGCATCTCTACATCCTGAAATGTTACAGAACAAAAACTAAACGACAAAAGTCAGCATGAACGAGTCAGAACATAAAATGTATATTAGAACACATGATATGTATCAGAGCCATATAGGCTAAAATAATGTATCAGAGCAAATAGAATTTTGTCAAAGCAAATAGACAAATTTTGGATCAAATTCTATTATCAGTGCTTCTGATTCTGAAGCTTGATAGCACTCAGCTTGCTTCAGTTTCCATAAGCTTATTCTTTTTTACAGAATAACACTTCTTTTGGTTTTGCTTTGATGATTCTCTTCACTTCTTTATACCTGCAAAACACTTAAACCATATAGAACTTGCAGTTCTTGTTAGTGAAAGCAACTAATTAAATCAAATCATTTATCACATATTTCTCCCCCTTTTTGTCATATCATCAAAAAACAGAAAAGATTTAGAGACAAACAAAAAGAAACACACGGAGGAAGAGGATGATTTCATTGAAGTTCAAACATCAGGTACAGAAGTACATGAAGATAAGTAAGATCAGATGTACAAAAAAACAGATGCAACGAAAAGAAAGAAACAACACAGACTCAATCTAAGATGGCCCTAGCCTTGACAGGATCTTGGCCAGCATCTCTTGAACTCCATTGTTGTACTCATTCTGCTTCTCTATGAAAGCTTTAAATTCATCCTGGTTCTTCTGAAGAACTTCCAGAGTTCTTGCAAGACGGGAAGGTTCATCCGAAGAAGCTTCACCGCTTCTGACCACAGGAATAGCATTATGGTCTGTAGCTTCCATAGATAGATCATTTGTAGGGATTTCCTCAACAGGAACTGATTAAGCAACATGATCTTCTACGTCTGATTCTTGCATAGAAGCATCTCCATATTCTGCAGCAGGAATTTCCGAGTCTCCATTCTCAAGTGCCTGAAGAATGGCAGCTAGATTCCTGGGAGCAGAAGGACCTTCAACTTCTGGTGGGTCAACAACTTCTGGAATGACCAAGCTTGGGTCTTTCTCAGAAGGGTTTTCCCTCAGATAGTTAAAGAGAGTCTTGAAGTCTCCGAGCAGAACAGGATAATCAGGAATAAAGATAACAATATCCCTGCAAGGATTTACTTCCATTTCAGCAGCCAGTCTTAATTGTTCCATCTCATCCAAGAAGGGTTTCTCCTCAGCAGCAACACAATTTCTGAGAGGATGGTAGTATATACCATTATCATCCTCCAGAAGGTAACCAGTGTAACCAGGAGCAGCAACCACTAGTCTTTTCTGTACTCCCATTGCTTCTACTTGAAAATCCTTGCGAAATCTTCTCCAGAGATTTCTTGTAGAAACATCATCCAGACCATTTAGAAATGCATCCTTCAGAAGGTCTAGGCTGCTAATCACCTCATGTCTAAAAAGTTCCAGGTAGGTATAGGGTTCAGGTTCAGGCGGATTGAAGGTGAATTTGTAGTCAGGGTAGAGAAGACAGTAAGATTTGGATTTTCTGGTAGGTAAGGGATGGGATATAGAAGGTGGAGGTGCGGTGGATGAGGAAGAAGGGATATCTGAGAGAATGATTGATGAAGATGGAATATCAGAGATGATAGATTGAGAAGAGGATGGAGTATTTGTAAAGGGAATAGGTGAGAAAGATTTATCAGAAGGAGTTGGGGGAAGAATACTTAAAGGTGTGGGGTTTAAAATAGGAGAGGAGAAGGATGATGGAGAAGGATTTGGTAAGGTGAAGTTTATTTTTGGTTCAGATGGAGGTGATTGGAAAGATGGTTTAGGGACAGAAGGAGGTGGAGTAAAATCCTGCCTGGAGGTTTGTACAGAAGAAGAAGATCTGGTTCTGCGAAAGGAATCTCTGATCCTTTTATCTCTTCGTTCTTCAGAGTCCACCTTGTCAGGATCATAGGTGACTCTCAACTTCTTGGCTTTCTTAGCCTCATCTTCTTGGGCTTTTCTTTTTAGCCTAGCCTTTAGTTTCTTCTGATCCTTCTTCAGAAGATCAGCCTTAGACGGAAGTATTCTGCCACGGATCCAAGCAGGATCAATATCTGATTGCTTCCTAACACAATCTTCCAGGTAAAGCTTGACAACCTGATGCAGTTCTTCTTGAAACAAGGGGGCAAAACCTTCAACAGCAACTCTTCTTGAGAGAATGTCAGGAAAGCTTGAGCACACGGAAGGTACATTTTGAATGAGTTCTAATCTGAACAAATCCACACCATTGAAAATGGGACCTTGAACTACTCCAAGCAAATGGGATGCATTGAGTTTTCTGATGGAGTCCAGCACTTTGCTTTCAATCAGAATGTCTGAAATCATTCTTCCAAAAGGAATAGTCGTTCTTGAAATATGAGGGTACTTCGCCCTTTCGTCTTCTCTTGACTCAAAGATAGAAGTCTTCAGATTCTCAAACAAAATATGGGAGATGTTGATTTCAGTCTTTTTGCCAATGCAGAAAAGAGTATACTTGTGATCCGGACTGATGTAGGAGGAGGAGAGCATCCTCTTTCTATGGTGAAGGGAACCCAGAATAATCTCAGCCCATACTTTATAAAACGGCCTTAAGGTGCCTGTGTTATTAGAGTCAATTCCAAGAGTCTGAGAGATTTGTTGTTCAACTTTAGACCAATCAACTGATGCATGTCGAAAACCAGTCCAGCCTTCTTCATCATTCAGATTGTACAGCTTCCTGATGAGCTTTTCAGTGATAACCACTTCATGCCCTAGCACGAATGAAATGATGGCAGTTGGGGTAACCGTTGCATGTACCCAGAAATCCTTCACGAGTTCAGGATAAATTGGACCAACCAATCTATCAAGATACTTAGACCATCCTTGCTCAAAGATTCTTGCATCACACTTAAAGCCATTTGCTTTTAGGTTGTTGATGTCCACAGCAGATTCACATAGAACTTCCAGTTCTTTCGTGGGTATTAAGCATGTTTTCAATGGAGCATACTCATATTTGCTTAGAAGGATCTAGGTCGGCGTCTTTTCAACTGCACGCTTTGTACTAACCGCACAGACACGTGTTCACCATTAGATAATGGATGACAGGTGTGAAATATTCAATAGGCTTTACGCCTTCTGATTCCGATCACTGCTTCTGAATTGATCAGGTTTCTCTTCTGGAAACGCTCCTTCTGAAGTGTGCTGATGTAAATCTGAATGATCTTCTGATCCATTACTTCTGATATACACAGCTTCTGAAGATTCACTTCTTTGTTCTGCAGCTTCTGATAAGACAAAACTGTATATGCAGAAATTCTTAAGCTGCTTTGTTTCATCAGAAACCAGTTTATCATCAAACCTGATATTGATTGATTCTTCTACAATCAATGTTTCAGTATTGTATACTCTGTAGCCTTTAGAGCATTCAGAATAAACAAGAACGAAACACCATTGCTTTAGAAACAAACAAAACAGATGGTTCCAAGACTAATAAACTTTCTTTTCTGATCTCCTACAAACATAGTTTCTTCAACAGATTTAAGTACCAGAACTTGGAAGACAGTCCTTCTTCCCTTCAAGTGTTGAGACCAACTTGAGTCCAGGTGACACGACATGTTGACTTTTATCTTCTTTGTCGCCAAGAGAATCTGCAAAAGAAATAGTCTTTTTCTTTGGTACCCACATCTTCTTGGGTCCTTTCTTGTTAGTTCTCCTCAAGTTCTGATTGAACTTTGGTTTAACATTGTAAGCAATAGGAGGAACAGCATGATAATTCTTAATGTGAGTTTCATGATATTTCCTAGGTTGTGTCACATGCTTCTTAGTGTGTGTTATGTGAAAACTTTGTGCATGTGATGTGTGCTTAATATCATGGGAGTGGCCAAATTTAAATTGGTTATACAGAGGCTTGTATGATATTTCATATCATTCACAGATTCAAGCTTGTATGGGATTTCACCCTCATAACCAATGCCAACTCTTTTGTTTCCAGACACAGCATATATCATAGAAGCTAGCTGACTTCTGCCAATACTTCTAGATAAGAACTTCCTGAAACTTAAATCATATTCTTTCAGAATATGGTTTAGACTAGGAGTGGATTTTTCTGAATCAGAAGGAGATCCAACATTATTGGATAATTTTAAAAGTTTTTCTTTTAATTCAGAATTCTCCAACTCAAGCTTCTTTGTTTCAAATTCAAATAGCTTTTTCAGCTTTTTGTATTTGAGACTAATCTGAGACTTGTATTCCAGAAGTTCTGTTAGACTGGAAACTAACTCATCTCTAGTAAGTTCAGAAAATACCTCTTCAGAATCTGATTCTGATGTAGATTCTGATCCGTCATCTTCTGTCGCCATCAGCGCACAGTTAGCCTGCTCATCTTCAGAGTCTGAATCATCTTCTGACTCATCCCAGGTTGCCATAAGATCTTTCTTCTTATGAAACTTCTTCTTGGGATTTTCTTTCAGAAGTTTTGGACACTCATTCTTGTAATGTCCAGGCTCATTGCACTCATAGCAGACAGCCTTCTTCTTGTCAAATCTTCTGTCGTCAGAAGATTCTCCACGTTCAAATTTCTTTGAACTTCTGACGCCTCTGAACTTCCTTTGCTTGTTCTTCCAGAGTTGATTTAGCCTTCTGGAGATCAAGGACAGTTCATCTTCTTCTTCTTCAGATTCTGATTCTTCAGGATCTTCTTTTCTAGCCTGAAAAGCGTTAGTGCATTTAATATTAGATTTTAATGCAATAGACTTACCTTTCTTCTGAGGCTCGTTTGCGTCCAGCTCAATTTCATGGCTTCTCAAGGCACTGATAAGCTCTTCCAAAGAGACTTCATTCAGATTCTTGGCAATCTTGAATGCAGTCACCATTGGGCCCCATCTTCTGGGCAAACTTCTGATGATCTTCTTTACATGATTAGCCTTGGTGTAGCCTTTGTCGAGAACTCTCAATCCAGCAGTCAAAGTTTGAAATCTTGAAAACATCTTTTCAATGTCTTCATCATCCTCCATCTTGAAGGCTTCATACTTCTGGATTAGTGCAAGAGCTTTGGTCTCCTTGACTTGAGCATTTCCTTCATGAGTCATCTTCAAGGACTCATATATGTCATGGGCCGTTTCCCTGTTAGATATCTTCTCTTACTCAGCATGAGAGATAGCATTCAGCAAAACAGTCCTGCATTTGTGATGATTCTTGAAATCTTTCTTTTGATCATCATTCATTTCGCTTCTTGTGAGCCTTACACCAGTAGCTTTAACCGGATGTTTGTAACCATCCAACAGAAGATCCCATAGATCAGCATCTAGACCAAGAAAGTTACTTTCCAGTTTATCTTTCCAATATTCAAAGTTTTCACCATCAAATACTGGTGGTCTAGTATAACCATTGTTACCATTGTATTTCTCAGCAGAGCCAGATGTAGATGGAGTTGGATTTGCTTGAGATTCACCAGCCATCTTTTACTGAAGCGTTTTTCTCTTCCTGAATCTTTTCTAAACACGGTTAAGTGTTTGCACCTTAGAACCGGCGCTCTGATGCCAATTGAAGGATAGAAAAACACTTAGAAAGGGGGGGGGGGGTTTGAATAAGTGTAGCTTTAAAAACTTGACTGATAAAAATAAATTGCACAGTTATTTTTATCCTGGTTCGTTGTTAACTAAACTACTCCAGTCCACCCCCGCAGAGATGATTTACCTCAACCGAGGATTTAATCCACTAATCGCACGGATTACAATGGTTCTCCACTTAGTCCGCGACTAAGTCTTCTAGAGTATCCTGATCACAACCTGATCACTCCAGGAACAAATGCTTAGACACAAGCTAAGACTTTCTTAGAGTATCCTGACCACCACGTGATCACTCTAATTACAACTGCTTAGACACAAGCTAAGACTTCCTAGAGTATTCTGATCCACACGATCACTCTAGTTCCTTACAACTTAATGTAATCAATTCTAAGAGTATTACAATTGCTTCTTAAAAGCTATAATCACAAACTGTGATATTTCTCTTAACGTTTAAGCTTAATCTCACTAATATATTACAACAGCAATGTAGTGAGCTTTGATGAAGATGAAGATTCTGAGCTTTGAATAGAACAGAGCAAGTTAATATGAGTTGTTTTGTTCCAGAATCGTTAACCTTGCTTCTCATCAGAACTTCATATATATAGGCGTTGGAGAAGATGACCGTTGAGTGCATTTAATGCTTTGCGTGTTCCGTACAGCATCGCATTTAATGTTATACGCTTTTGTCAACTACCTCGAGCCTTGTTCACGCTGTGTCTACTGACGTTGCCTTTAATAGCTTCTAACGTTCCTTTTGTCAGTCAGCGTAGCCTGCCACTTGTACTTCCTTCTGATCTGATGTTTGTGAATACAACGTTTGAATATCATCAGAGTCAAACAGCTTGGTGCAAAGCATCTTCTGATCTTCTGACCTTGAAGTGCTTCTGAGCGTGATACCATCAAAACTTCAGTGCTTCTGATCTCATGTTCTTCTGATGCTTTCATAGACCCATGTTCTGATTCTGCTTCGACCATCTTCTGATGTCTTGCCAGACCATGTTCTGATGTTGCATGCTGAACCCTTTGAGACAAAGCTTCTGAGCGTTGAATTATGCATACTCTTTATATATTTCCTGAAAAGGAAATTGCATTTGATTAGAGTACCATATTGTCTTAAGCAAAATTCATATTATTGTTATCATCAAAACTAAGATAATTGATCAGAACAAATCTTGTTCTAACATCCCCTAAGGTGTTTGAATACTTAATTCCAAAGGAAGAGCTCTGGTTTGAAGAATCCGAGTCTTCTTGCCAAAGAACCTTTGAAAACCTTAAGTATGAAGAAAGAAGAGAGAAAGCAAGAATTTTGTTGCTTTGGTGTGTTTTTTGAATGAGAAAGACCCCTCTATTTATAGGCAATTGGTTCAGAGTAATTGTGCATAGTGAGCTTGCTTAGTGAAGTGAGTTTGGTTTCTTAGCCATGAAGAAAATTTGAAAAGATCCCAAATGCAATGATGCATTTTCGGGCTAGCTTCCCCAACCATTGATCTTGTATGATCTAAGGGAACATTTCTGATTCAGAGGAGAGTTCTAATTAGCTTAGAGCAAGATTCCTTGATGATTCACCATTTGCCATAAATTCAAAAATGCAATCATTACATAATCACATGCCTTTGTTTTTGGGAATCTTCTCTAATCCTTATGCAATGATGAATTTGGATGCATGGCATGTTTTCAGATGCATTAGAGGTCGTGTAGCATCACTTAGTGAAGCAAAATGCACAAAATTGCAAAGTTTCAAATTGTACATGACCTATAATTTCACTTCATGAGGCCAACTTTGAACAAGCATAACTCTTAGCTCAAAATGAATTTGGAGAAGGTTGAACACAATTTGGAAAGCCCTAAACATCTACTTCAAATCATTAGTTTATGGTTCCTTCAGAATCCTTTGGCAAATTTGTGAAAAATGAGGCCAAAGTTGGAAGAAAACTAGGTTAAAAACACTTAGAAAATTTTCTAAGTGTTTATGACCTAAAACTTCAAAATTTCCAAATCTCTTAAATGATTGATCTTTTGAAAAAAGTTCCATTGTAAGATGTTGTTTTATTTTTCAAGATCTACAACTTTCATGTTGGAAGTTTTTTGAGTTGTGTAGGTGAAATTTTGAGTTCCCACAATGCCCTCAAAAACCCTAATTCCCGACTTTTTGCTCCTTGATGATTCTTCTTGAATTTCTTTGGTCAAATGACTTTAATATCCATATATTGATGATATTGATCTTTTAAAGTCATGGTTTGACCAAAATTCTTAAAAGTCAAAGGTGATCCCATACAGTTGACTTTTTCCAGATAAAGTGAGATTTTGGACTTTTGTGTGGAATTAAGATCTTCTCCTCAAATGAGTGATGTAAATGGGTTATATTGAGGTAGTAGAGGTTCTTGAATCATGTCTTGAGTTTTGGATCCATGCCCTGATTAAAATTCAACTATCTAGATGAATTAGGTTAAAAACCCTAATTGTCGACCAGATGAAATTGGTGACTGTGGATCTTGAATTGAGGTGTGAAGTCCAGTGGATCTTATTGTATGGATCATTTGAAGATGATTGAAGTCTTTAATAGATGTCCTGGAGCTTTTTAGGGTTTCCCAAAGGTGATCCCTGATTTCAGTCCTTGATTGGCTCAAAAACCCTAGTCTGGTGACCTGAGTAAACTTGTACTCAGATGACTGGGTGTCTAATCAATCATAGGTGAATATAAAAGTGAAGCTTTTGAGTCCTATGATTGTGTTAGAGACCAATCCTTCTATTGATTGATCCTTTGCCTGAGTTTTCTTGTCTTTGAACATCCTTGATTAAATGCCAGATGAAGAAGTGACTGCTCTGGGTACTTGCTTTGACCTGATGAAAATCCTGAAGATATGTCATCTCAGGGGGGTCAAAAATTAGGGTATGACAGATGCCCCTATTTAAGTTTCATTTATCCGGAGGGAGAGAGATTGATATCTCGATCTCTCCTGCGTGAAAGAGACTTAAATATCAAAGAATGCCTGAATTTTGGGCGCTTCTGAGATGTTGTAATTGATAAAATATTTACATGAACTGATCCTGTTGTCGCACCTGGCGGGGGATGAGGAGACAAACTCTTGTAGAAATACGTCATGTGGATTCTGGTGAATGGATGGCAATGTAGGATGCACAATCCATCTTCTTTAACTAAGTGTTGACACTTAGAAAAAGGCAAGCAACCTCCCCTTGTTTCGGATGTCTGTATCTCGAAACTGGTCTAAGTTGTGATTTGGGACAATATCTCACATAAAGAGAAATTCTCCAAAGATTTGTTTCCTCATCAAACTTCTTACCAGCACTTGGAGGTAAGATACCCTTTGACGGTAAATAAAGAAACTTCAAGGGTTTGTTTCCTCATCAAACTTCTTACCAGCACTTAGAGGTAAGATACCATTTGACGGTAAATAAAGAAACTTCAAAGGTTTGTTTCCTCATCAAACTTCTTACCGGCACTTGGAGGTAAGATACCATTTGATGGTAAATAAAGAAACTTCAAAGGTTTGTTTCCTCATCAAACTTCTTACCAGCACTTGGAGGTAAGATACCATTTGATGGTAAATAAATAAACTTCAAAGGTTTGTTTCCTCATCAAACTTCTTACCAGCACTTGGAGGTAAGATACCATTTGACGGTAAATAAAGAAACTTCAAAGGTTTGTTTCCTCATCAAACTTCTTACCAGCACTTGGAGGTAAGATACCATTTGATGGTAAATAAAGAAACTTCACCATCCCTCCTTTCAACTTGACGTTTTTGAAGGATTGTCATATGGTCCCGCGCTCTTTTGAGGGGCTAATGACTTTGCTCGAAAGTGGATGAACTGTCTTTGGGAAGAAGACTACCATTCATCTACTTATGCTGAGGAATCTGAACTATCTTCTGGACGAAGACTACCATTCACTGACTCCGTTGGGGATCTTTTGTCGATCTGCTGGCGAAATACCAAACTTCTGAGGAATTCAAAATGCGAAATAAACTATCTTATTTGAAGAAGATTGTCGAGCGTCGCTCTGCAGGAGATTCTCAGTTGGGGAATTCCAAAAGTGAACAAACTATCTCTTTGAGGGAGACTACCATTTGTTGACTTGCTTGGGGAATTTGGGTATATGAACCTTCTTCATGAAGAAGAAAACCCCTTTCACAACTTTGCAGGGGAATCTTGAGTATATGCCCAAGTAATTTGGGTATTAACATGATCAAAACCTGACTAGACTATGCTAATTACGCAAATATGGTGTTAGACAAAATGCATGAATACTACGATGATTATGAAATGCAAAGTGAATGTGAATAGAATTGTCGCGGATGTAAAATCCTATGATACGACTTGAATCTTGTTGATCAGAAGATGTCTTCTTCTTGTAGTTCGAACTCTGTTGGGGATACCTGGTTATCAGTTGTCCGCTGTCCGAAGTGAGTAATATGAATTGAAGTGAAGATCCGTCATCGGGAGATGTTCGCAAAGCGACCTCATGGGGAAATCTTGGTTCCCGGAGTCTCAACCGTTCTCGGAGTAGCTGTTTGCATTCTTCCTATTGTTTGTAAACCTTAGAAAGAAAATTTCACCTCTATTTTTTTTGCAAGTAAATTCATTTTTATTTTATGAAAACATTTGTTTCAAGAAAATGACTGTTTAAACTTAAAATGCATTTCAAGAAACTGAATAAGACTCTATTTGCAAAGAAAGGCACAAGGCTCAAATTATTATATATGGAATGGTAATCAGCCAAATGCTTGATTCCATGGAGTATTTACAAAGTTGGAAATTGGTAATTTTTCGGGAAAAGGGCTACGATGAAACGTGACGACCGTTATCTTTCCCTTCCACTCCGAGTTGCGCTGTATTCGTGCTTCGTAGAAGATGACCTACTGCTGATGAATACTCCGCTATGGATTTTTGAATGATCAAGTTTGTCCTGAACACAATTACTTGCCATATATCCCTAACTTTTGCGTAAACCACCCCTCTCGGGTTTTAAGTCTACCGGGATTGATTATTTATTTTTTATGTCTCTAACTTTTGCCAGAATCGCCCTTTCGGGTTTTCGATTCACCGAGACGCTCTTTTTTGCCTAAGTCGCTCTTTGCGAGTTTTCAACTTAGCGAGCTGTTCTTTTAATTATTTAGGCGAAGTATTTCTTGACTGCGTCGACGTTCACAGGACGGGTGAATTCTTCTCCATCCATAGTCGTGAGT